>NW_022111329.1:3144156-3159627 GCF_000313985.2 Echinops telfairi | reverse complement strand
GATATCATAACATTACATAGTTCAAGTACATCAATCAATTTTGTACAATTGTGACCTCAACCATTTCAAAATCATTTCTTTCTTTTTACACCTCTTGTTATCAGGCCCTCTTTATTCCCTCCCTCCCCCACCCTAGCCCCCAGGAACCCTTACCGCTGCTCCCCTTAAGTTAATAGGTTTTTTTGTGTGCCACATCTTACACAACCAATATATCCATTTTACATACAATTCTGTTGTTCAATTCCGTTGAGTGGGATTAAACAGCCATCAACACTATCAGCTCCCTATTTCTCCTCCCCTCCCATTAATTTTTAAAAATCATTTTATTGGGGGCTTATACAACTCTTATCACAATAAATACATACATCAATTGTGTCAAGCACATTTGTATATCCGTTGCCCTCATTATTCTTAAAATATTTGCTCTCCACTTACTCCCTTGGTATCAGTTCCTGAGAGAAGACTTAATCTTAAAAGAAAGGAGCAGAGAGAGACACAAAGGAGAAGTTGAAAGAGAAGTAGATAGAAGAGATAAATTGAGTTTTAAGTATAAAGAGTTGGGACAGTCAACAGGTGATGCTTCAAACATGAGTTGGATATGTGGTGCACTTCATAAGCTATACATTTAAGGAGAGCAATTCATGTTGTCGGTATGAATATTTGAACTTGAATGTTTATTATGACAGTTATCCACCAGGTGTCAGTAAAGTGTCTTGTTTTCACGGAAAACAATTTTCCAACAGATGAATGTTTCTTGAGGATGGGTTAAAAAATATTTGCACAAAACATCAGTATGTCCTAGCAGAACGCTAATTCCACTTATTATTTAAAATAGATCTCCCTTACACTTCTCCAGTAAAGAAAGAAAATAAGTAAAAAACAAATCATAGAAATCAAATTGACTATATCTGTGGGAAAAGATGATGAAAAGCTCAATATAAGCAGCTAATACCAGGCCAGGGGATAACCGCAAAAACGACAATATGTAAGTTCAGGTTGAAGCTGAAGAAAATTAAAACAAGTCCAAGATTGACCAATATGACTTAGAGTCTATCACTCTGAATTTGGAGAGCATCTGAAGAACAGATTCGATTCATGGAGCACTGATGACAGAACACCTGAGCTGTGAGACGCTGTTATGAATATTATACATGAAGAAAGCACAAGGGGCAGGAGCATCAATATGGCATCTAGGTAGAATCACCTACCCAGTTCTCCTGCTGTTAGATCCAAAAATGAAGAGGCAAGGAGGCCAATACTGGGAGGCCTGGTGTTAGAAATAGAATCCCAGTGTCCTAGGATTTGTGGTTCAGCCGTCCCCTTACAATTTTCACCCACATAGCAATTCCAGATCTTGCTGAAACCATCTAAGTTCACCACTCTTGCACGAAGACTTTCTACATCCCTCTCCAGGTACAGTGGTACTGTATCCACTAGCCCTTCCTGCACCCAAGATCCAAGACTGACCAGAATGCTGTAACTTCCTGCGGTCTAAGGGTGATCATAATGCCAGGTTTGAGGCCAGCCTCTGAAAACTAGCCACAAGAGCTCACTCTGGGCACTTCTCTCTCTACTCCCCTTTCTGCTCATTCATTCGTGGGCTTTCCACCTCCCCTCCCTACCCAGGAACAGAGCAACCACATTGGCCACCGCTTTTTGCTTCTCCCCAGTTCCACTCATGGACTTCTAGCATGGGTAATGAATGACATTTAGACACTAAATTACTACAATCAGAGAGCCCCTGAGCTATTTACCAGAGGTGGAATGCAGAACCTGAGAGCACAGCCTACAGAGCCAAGAGGGAGTGAACTGGGAGTGATCCAGTAGGGCAGTTGGGAGGACTCAGACCCAGTGATCCCCAAGCCCACTATGCCAATTTAGTCCCCCTTTCCTGGGGGACAGCATGGCACAGCCACAATACCAGAACACCCTACAAGCCCCTAAAAACAAAAAGACAAAAAACAAAACAAAAAACCAAACCAACCTCAGTCATTCTGAGGCTGAGTTCCTTTTCATTGTTTTGAATCTAAGCCTCATATACCTGGTTCATTAACAAAGTTTTAACATAACAAAGCAGGAAAAATACCAGGAGCTTAAAGTGTGTGGCCTTCACCAAAAACAGGCTTTACCAGACTGGATTTGACAAAGAGTCTTTGAAAGACTATTCAAAGACCACATAATAGTAACTCAGCAAAAAACCCTTCCACATAAGATACCAGCTTACTAGAAAAACATTGCATACTCTATCCCCCTAAATTACTTAGGTAGGTGCCAAGAATATACCCTATCCCTCCACTTCCACTTGGCCACCTCCACCATCCCATCACCTCTGACCTGATTCACCAGAGGTACATTCTCTCAAGATAATTAACTCAATCACAAGAGTACAGCTCTTATGGCTATACCAGACATCAAATTACCACCCCGCCCCCCCAGCCTGAATCTCACCTCATCTCTAACACCTTACAAGACCACAAGGCAGTAAAGCATCATACCATCAAACACTATTGCTACATAATACACAGGGTTGACAAGGGACCCTGGTGGATTCACTATACTCTTCTTTTACACCAAGCATGATAAACTTTGGAATCTATTCCCACCATGTCAGCAACACACAACCTCCTTTAACTCACCAAGTAACACTGCAGCTTTCTAGGGAGAGAGCCAGCACCCAGGGAGATAGAGATGCAACTCAAACTCGTGAAATATTTCGCTCCAGATAGTTGTTAGATCTGTTCACATTAGCTTCTGAGAAAGAAAGCAAAGGGCTCATTTCTCCGCCACAGAAATTGGGATTCATCTGTTAGTTACTTGGTGATTTTCCCTGCCTCTGGCAAGGTAGCCAGCGAACATGGGGTCCTACTGACCCTACCATACTACCTTCTGATCAGAAACCCCTCCTAACAGGAGCACTCACAATAATAACCCATATCTACCTTGGGACTGTACATAAGGAGAGGAGAACTCAAAGTTGTTCAGCAACCCCACTATAAAGGCGCCTTGTGTTATAAACACAAATAACTAAAGGCCTGAATTCTCTCTTTCACAATTTACAGGGTTGATAAGGGACTTAGGTAGATTTAATATACACCATCATACACTACAACCTATAGAACCTGGGTGCTATACCTCACCAAAACCTATTCTCCCACCAACCTACCAACTAAATATGTATCTCCCATAATCCTCTGATTACTGAGTCTCTCTATCCCCTATTTTGGCCCATGAACTCTGGTTCACCTCTGCATGATCAGACTACCCAGTACCAACCTCGCTGCTTTTGAGTGACATGGCACTACGGCTAGTGATTGGAGCCTGTGACTGGTCTGTGGCCAGGTCGCCTAAATAGCTCCTTCCCTTGCTACAGTTTGTGAACACCTGCGTGTGATCAGCCTGTCTAGCACCACCCTTCCTGCTCATGATTTTCCCTCACACCCTTCTTGAAAGAGCCACCATTGCCCTTCAAAGAGTTCCAGTTGTCTACTGTCAAACCCAGTGAAATAGAGACACGGCTTGAAACTGCAGTGCAGCTGGCCCCAAATAGTCTTCATAATCATTCATATTAGGCTCTGTAAAAACAAAAAAAAAACATAGGGCTTCTGGAGTCCCAGGAAAATAGCACTGAGCTCCACCAAAATTCCACGCAGACAACCTACATTAGCAGGTACTACAAGAAAGCAAGAGAAACAAAATGCAACGACTGAGGACCTGAATGTAGACGTGAACATAGAAGAAACAGACTTTGAACTGCCACAGAAAGAAATCTTCAATATACTGCTTAGAGTCATATAGGATATGAGAGAATCAATACAGAAAAAGGATGAAAAAATAGGCTAGAGCCCAATTACTGCAGGGAAATACAAGAGGTAAAGGGAAATGCAGCAGAAGCAAAGCAAATGGTAAAAGACCTTCCCAACAGGGTGGAAGAAGTGGAGAATCATATCAACAATCTCAAAGTTAGCCAAGTAGAATTCAACAAATGTGAAAGACAATCAGACAGAATAATCAAGGAAGCTGAAGAAAACCTGAGAACAATGAGTGATGCTACCCTGTTTCCCTGAAAATAAGACAGCATCTTATATTCATTTTTGCTCCCAAAGATGCACTAGGTCTTATTTTCAGGGGATGTCTTATTTTTCCATGAAGAAGAATATGGTGCACATTTATTGTTTATTGTTTTATTAAAAGAGACCTCGCCCTTCCTGTCTGCTCCGGTTGTGCTGCGGCCAACAGTGAGCTGCACGGCAGCGCCCACCACTACCGTCCAGAGTCCAGAGTTACAGGAGCTTTAGGGGGCTGTATATTTGGGGAGGTCTTATTTAGGCCTTATATTTCAGCGAGAGGAATAACTGTAAGTAGGTCTTATTTTTGAGGGATGTCTTACTTTCGGGGAAACGGTATGAAGAGAAATAATATTTGGATAATTGGGAAACCAGAGGAAGATATAACAACAAAAATCAACAGCCAGTATAAGGGAATCCCTGGAAGAAAATGTCCCCAATTTAATGAAGGAGAATCAGACAATCATCCAGGAAGCAGAGAGGACACCAATTAGACTGAATTTCAAGACGAACATATGAAGGCATGTAGTAGTCAAATTATCCCATTTTGAAGACAAGGAAAAAAATAATAAGAACAGTTAGAGAAAAAAAATGCAGTCACTTATAAAGGTAATAAGATAAGAATATATTCAGACTTATCAGCAGAAACCACAAAGAAGAGGTGAGAATGGAGTAGCGTCTTCCAAAAGTTGAAGGAGAATAATGGTAACCCAAGAATCCTCTATCCTGTCAAACTTCCCATCAAAACAGATGGAGAAGTAAGGGTTTTTACAGATCAGTAAAAATTTAGAGAATATGTTAACCCACCCCGCAAAACAAACAAGGAAAAAACCTAGAACTACAGAAATTATTTTCCAACTCACTTTGGTCAGAAGACCAGCATCCACAGAGCACAAACAGGAGACTACTGCATAGTGTAAAAACACAATCCAGTAGTCAGAGCACTGAAAGCAATGCTCAAAACATCTTTACCCACAAGTGAAAAGAAGGCAAGAATGCATCCCCCCACATATACATAGCACACTGATAAGGAGGAGAGAGGAAAATGTCAATCACAAAAGGTACGAGATGACAGCAGAGAATTCACAGATGGATGTAATAACTCTGAACATCAATGGCTTGAATTCCCCCCAACAAAAGACAAAGGCTTTCAGACTGGATTAGGAAACAAAACCCAGCAATCTGTTGTTTGCAAGAGACACATCTCAAGCTTACAGACAAAAACAGGTTGAGGATCAAAGGTTGGTGGAAGGTATATCAAGCTAATGGCAATCTAAAAAAGCAGGAGTTGCAATGCTAATCTCACAAAATCAACGTTAAGGTGCAGGGCATAACAAGAGATAAGTATGGGCATTATATAATGCTTACAGGATCAATAGACCAAGAGCCAGTGAACATAAATAAACATATACATGCTCAATTGGAGATCCATGAAATATGTCAATCAAATTCTCCAAAAGATAAAAACAGAAATCCCAAGATCAACAATCATAGTAGGCAATTTCAATATACTGCCTTTGAGAAAGATCAGTGGTAAAGAAACAACAAGGTAGCTATATAGCTAAGTTCTACAATCAGACAACTTGACCAGATAGACATATTCAGAACTCTCCATTCAACTGCCAGAAAATCACATTCTTTTCAAGTTCACATGACACATTAAAAAATGGACCACATGCTGGGACACAAGTCAAGTTTGAACAAATTCAAACATACAGAGGTCACTCAGACTTCCTTTTTCTGACTACTATGCTATAAAGCTGGAAATCAACAAAAGAAAGATTTTTAAAAACAAAGGCAAATACTTGGAGGATGAATAACTTACTTCTTTAAAAGGAGTGGGTATTGGTCTAAATTAGAGACAAAATTAGGAAGTTTCTAGAAACCAATGAGAATGAAAATACAACTTATTAAATCCTATGGGACACTGCAAAGGCAGTTATCAGAGGAAGTTTGATAGTGATAAATGCACCTAAGAAGAAGGAAGAGAGACTGATGGTTGATACCCTTTCATAAAAATTTCAGCAGTTGGAAGAGTCAACAGAATAATCCTTCTAATAGCAAAGAAAAGAAATTATAAAAAAACCAAGATGGAGATAAATGCGTGGGAATAAAAAACAAAAACAATGGAGAAAATCAACTCAGTATAAAGCTGGTTCTTCTAGAAGATGAACAGAATTGAGAAACTGTTGGCAAGCCTAACCAAAGACAGGAAGGAGACATTAATATCCAGTTGAGAGATGAAACAGGGAAATCACAATGGACCCTAATGAAATGAAAAGGAATGTACTCCAAGGAATGTACTTCCAAGGAATTTGGAAGACATGGACAAAACCTGGAAAAAACAAAGCCTCCCAGATTATCTCATTTAGATGTCAAGAACTTAAATGGACTCATATCAAAAGAAGAAATAGATATGGTTATCAAGGAATAATGAACTTCAAAAGGCCCCAGCCCAGTCCAGATGACTTCACAGGAGAATTCTACCAAGCATTTAGGGAAGAACTGACACCAATTCTACACAAGCTCTTCTAGAACATCGAAAAGGAGGGTAAACTCCAAAACACTGTCTATGATGCTAGTCTAACACTGATACCAAAACTGGGCAAGGATTCCACAAGAAGAGAGCTACAAGTTGAAATCTCTAATGAACATAGACACAAAAATCCTTAACAAAATCTTGGCCAATAGAATACAAAAGTATATTAAATGAATAATTCATCATGATCAAGTGGGATTCATACTAGGGATACAAGGATGGTTGATTCAACATTCAAAAATCCACCAACATTATCCACCACATTAAGAAGAAAAAGGACAAGAACCACATGATAATATCAATAGATGCAGAAAAGGTATTTGACAACATTCAACACCCATTCCTAATTAATACTTTCAAGAAGATAGGACTGGAGGGAAATTACCTCAATATAATTAAAGCTATATATGAAAATCCAACAGCCAGTGTTACAAACAATGGAGAAAAGACAAAAATATTCTCACTGAACAAGGGGATCTGACAAGGATACCCCTTGTTCCCACTTTTATTCAACATCGTCCTGGAGGTACTAGCTAATAATAGAAGACAATGGAAGGATATCAAAGGTATACATCTGGGGAAAGAAGAAGTGAAATTATTGTTCTTTGCAGATGATTTGATTTTATATATTAAGAACCCCACAGGCTCCACAATAGACGTGCTGGAAGTGATAGAGGAATATGGTAGAGTGGCAAGATATGAGACCAATAAGCACAAGTTAATTGAATTGCTATGTGCAATGGTGGGATTACTGAAAAAGAGATCAATAAGGTATTACCCTTCACAATAGCCAAGCATAAATTGAAATATGTAGGGAAATGCCTAATAAAAAATGAAAGATCTGTATGAGGAAATCTACAGAATATTACCACAGGAAACCAAAAGTGACCGTCACAAATGGGAAAATATCCCATGCTCATGGATCGGAAGACTCGATATTGTAAAGTGGTTAATCTTCCCTGAGGTATTATATAGGTTCAATGCAATCCTGATACAAATACCAGCATATTTTTTCCAAAGACACAGAAAAACTGACTACCAGTTTCATATGGAAAGGGAAGAAGCCCAGAATTGGAAACTAACTCCACAAGAAAAAAAAAATAAACTGGGCAGGCTTGCACTACCTGACTTTAAAACTTATTTACAGCCACAGTTGTCAAAACAGCATGTTATTGTTATAATGATATGCACTCAGACTAATTGATAGTCGGACCTGAAAAACACCTTCCTCCTCTTCCCATATGCCTTTACAGCCCACAAAGAGGTCAGGGAAGAAAAAAGACCGTAGTGGGGGACCAGGGTACTCATCCACTGAAAGGGAGAGAGAGGGAGAGTAGACCTCATTCCGGTGCACCAAGCCTCAAGAGCTACATTCCTGCTTACAGCAGCCCATTCATAAATAGCATGGGAGGGCCAGCCTCAGCTTCAGACATGATGTCTCCTCCCTAGATGGCAGTGCTACAGGGGACAGGGCACCACACTGCTCCATCCCTGACTGCAGGAAAACAATAGGGTTTTGTAGAAAGTGTGCCTTTTATATATATGTAAATATAACATATATGTTATATATGTAAAAGTAATAAGGAAGCAGATGCACTTTGGGCCTCTACTTAAATCTTATCTTAGTACAAGAACCTTTTGTTCTAATAATGTGGCAATATATGATACTCATCTTCTCAACACGATCACTGAAGACAAAATGGGTGCATATGCAAATGTGCTGAAGAAAGCTGATGGTGCCTGACTATTAAAAGATACAGCATCTTGAGTTAAACAAGCAGCCATATAGCAGGGAAACAGCAAAGCCCACATGGAAGGAGCACACCAACCTGTGTGATCATGAGGTGTTGACTGGAATAGGTATCAGAAGTTCAAAATCAAGCAATCAAATTGACATAAAGGAGTGTAGACAAACTGGAGACTCAAAACCCATGGGTAAGATAGCTGGACAGTCCCTCACAGAAGGGCAACATGGAAGGGATGACATATCCAGGGTGCACTGATTAAACACATAAATATCCTCTAGTTCTGTAATATTTTCTCCCCTTAGTTCTATGGTTTTCATTTTACCTCATTAATCTTGTTAGACCTGCATGTGTTCATTTATATAATTAAGATAGTTTGATGAATAAAATCCAAGATGGATAAACCCTTCAGATATAGTAATGGCAGTAATGGTTCTCTGAGGGTACGGAAAGAGGTGGGGGGAAGTGGAAACTGATAGCAATGATGACTGTAAACCCCCACTCGAGGAGAATGAATAACAGAATGGTTGATGAATGAATACATTGGATGGTGTAAGATGGAGAAAAAGTAAAATATTAATAATATATAATAATAAGGGTCCCTGGGGGTCTAAGGAGGGGGAGAGGAGGGGTAATGGGGAGCTGATATGAAAGAGTTCAAGAAGAAAGAAGATCTTTTGAAATTGATGGATGCAGCAATTATGCAATTGCGCTTGATCTAATTGAATTATGGATTGTTATAATATCTGTAAGAGCTCCCAATAAAATGATTACAAAAATAAGAAAGCAAAATGTCATTAAAGAGACAAGAAAGAGAAAAAGTCAAAGTGGATTTCAGAAGAGACTCTGAAACTTGTTCTTAATCAAAGAGAAACTAAACAAGGAAGAAATGATGACGTCAAAGAGCTGAATAAAAATGTCAAAAGACAGCTAAAAGGAGACAAAGTAAAGTATTATGATGAAGTACGCAAAGACCTAGAGTTAGAAAACCAAAAAGGAAGAACATGTTCAGACCATCTTAAATGGAAAAAGGTAAAGAAAAAAATTCAACCTTCAATTTGTAATATTGAAATATTCTATTGGCAAAATAATGAAGGATGCAGGAAAAACATCAAAAGATGTTGGAAAGAATACACAGAATCACTGAACCAAAAGGAACTAGCTGACATTCAACCATATCAAGAGGTAGCATGGGATCAAGAACCGATGGTACCGAAGGAAGAAGTCCAAGCTGCATTGAAGGTGTTAGCCAAAAAGGAGGCTCCAGAAATTGATGAAACACCAACGGAAATATTTCAAGAAGAAGTTTGGAAGACAAATATTTGGCCAACTAGCTGGAAGAGAGTTATGTGACATATTAATCTGTTGCCAGTCATGCTTCTGTATAAGTGTCTGTGGTAGTTACATAATCTGTTAACTTGAGTTGAAGGGTAGAGTCTAGCCTGTTAATCAGGTCATAGCCAATGATGCCTTTGTGTGGGCATAGCCTTCTCCTGAGGATTCTGGGAACTCTCTCTGCTTCACATTCTGTTGACAAACTACATGAAGTTTTGCTGTTGGCAGCCAGAGCCCTGGAGCTGGGGAGCCACCTGGAGAGTGGCGCCAGCGCTGAGATGCTTCCACAAGACTTTTCACTCACTGGCCTGTGATCTTCCTGCTTTTGGCATCATTGCATGTGTTGCGTGAGTCTGTAGAAGAATTTATGGACTAGTATTGGACATATGGGCTAATATCAAACTTATGGACTTGATCTGGACTTGACTGGGATGTGTTCTTAATATAGAATTATTTTTGGATATAAAACTCTCTCTTACACTCATATGAGTGTCTCTGGATTTGTTTCTTAGTCATCCCAGACAAACACAGTGTCCTTTGTCTTTTCACACCCTATTTAAGTTCTCAGTTCTCTGTAATCCTTTGGACACCCTTACAATCTTGTGCCAATGGGCTTCCTCATCTGGATGATCGCTGTCTTGTCTTTGTCATGTTTAAACCAAATAAGTCTTCTCTTTAAATAATATTTGAGATTTTGAGTCTCTTTTGTCCCCTCAAACAGGGCAGTGGTCTCACCTCCCTCTGGGTGTTGGCCACACCTTCCGGATTCTGGGTGGAAGTTCCTTGCCTTAGATTTTAGGTTTGCCTTCCAACCCCCTGGGATGCTAGCTTTACTCTTACAGCTAGTCCAACTGAGGGCAATCCCCAACCCCCTACCTTTGGGTGAGAACTGGCACATGTTACTGGCAGCTCCACACTCTGATATTGAGATAGTTTTCATCTCTTTGAAACTTGATGCCTGTGACCAGCCTTTGAGACCCAGGAAATCATGACCCCACCTTTTCAAATTGAGAAGGTCCTACTTTTGTGCTCCTTCCAACAGTTCTGCTGATCTCAGAGCTGCCCCAGGCATATTCCTATTCACATAGATTCTTGGCCTCTTTCCTACCTGTATAATTCCACAAGGCAAATTATTGTCTTTCCTTTTCTCTTATCTCTATCTAAACTGGTGGCTTTTCTGCTGTGGTAGTTGGTGAGAACAATCAGTCACTGGCTTAGTTTATTTAAAACAAGATTGTGTAGTACTGCCCCTGGTAAAGACTCTAGAACGCATGACTTAACTTTGTAGGACAGAATTTTCCACATCTTTTCATTTGTCTTCATTTGGCACAGTTCACTTTTAAGTTCATCTCTTTCTGCTCACATTTTACTATATGAAGCAAGAAGAAACCATCTGGTTCCTTTAAGATCTTGCTGAGAAATCTCCTGAGCCAAGTATCCAAGTTCTACTTTCCACCAAACATTTGAACATAATTCAGACAAGTTCTTTGCCACTGCATAGAAAGCATCGCCCTTCCTCCACTGTTCAATCACATGTTCAGTATTTTCTTTTAAAGCCTCACCAGAGCACATTTCATGTCCACATTTCTAGCAACAATCTCTTGTTGTCACTATATAATTCAAGCTGAATGGTGTGGGAAATCAGTACAAAAAATCAGTTCTATTTCCTCTTCAACACTCTGTCAGTGGGTATCAAACTGTAGCCATATTCTTTCATTTATATTTTGTCTATAAATGCTTTGGTGATATAAAGGCAGAGTTGCATACTTGAAACAAAGACTATATAGCATACAAAGTCTAAATTGCTTACTTTCTACCTTCTTTTTAAATAACATTTCAAGGTTATTATAAAGCAAACTATAATTCTTTCCACCATTCATCTGCTATTTGGTCCTATTGTAGTGACTTGATACTGAAAGCTATGCCACTAGTATTTCAATCACCAGCATTGTCATCATGCTGAACAGATTTCAACAAAACTTCCACATTAAGAGACTGTAGAAAGAAATGCCTGGTTATCTATTTCCCAAAATTAGCCAATGAAAACCTCATAACAGAATGAATCACAACAGAACATTGTCTGACTTACTTGCTTTGGATATGCCAACCGAGTGATTTATACCTAGAGAAGAACATCAAGCTTGGACAAGAAGCGAGGCCATTGAGGGTGAGGAAGACCCTCCACGAAACAGATCGGTACAATACCTTCGGTGATGAATTCACAAACGTCAGTGATTGTTAGAAAAAGCAAAGTTCTGCTGTGTTATGCATAGTGTCACCACAAGTTGCACATAACTTCTCAGCAGCTCTTTGTCTGTTTATCTGTCTGTCTATCCATCCACCCTTCCACCTGTCCATTGATTTGTATTATACTCTTTTTGGCAAGGATGAGAAAGGTTATATAACTTTAGGTCTTAAAGAAAGTGGTGGAGCAGTGACTTAAATGATAAATTATAAACTTCAATATCATAACTATAACTATAAAATTCAATATTATTTTCACAGTACAGTCATGTCCTTGTGGCCTAGTGGTTAAGTGGTAAGCACTGAGGTGCTAATCACAATGTGTGTGGTTTGAACCAAGCAGCCACTCTTTAAGAGAAAGATGAGGCTGTCAGCCCTTGCGAAGATGTAAAGTCTTGGAAAATCCAAGGACACAGTTCCACTCTGTCCTAAAGGGTCACTATAAGTCAGAATTTACTCAATGGCTGTGAGACAGACAGATAATCAGTTTGATACTATATTGATAGAACTATATTGATAGAGCTAAAACGAGAACAATGTTAAGGCCTATATTTTTTATTAGTTAAGTGAAACTATCTTGTTTTCAAAAAGACTTGTACCACCAGGGGAAAACAGGAGATATAGTATGATTTTTATTTATGGCATTATTATCCTCACCCTCAATTGTCTACCTAGGTAATGATCTAGAAATGCTTGTATAGAAGTCAAAAAACTGGAGAGAAGATGTTCAAGTCTTTGCAAATCAGCCTTGTTTGAGAGCGTAGAGAAGGAATTACATTCAGTAGTATTAGTAATGCTTGAAGTGGGGAGGTAACATCAGGATAGCAGGTGGTGGTACCTTTTTAATATTTTTTCTTCAATCTTTTCAGTGGTTTCTATTCACTGCTGTCATTTGTTTGTAATCATCAATGTGGCTACCTGCCCTTTTCCAGCTTGTCATACTGTGTTGGTTAGTGTGTTGTTGCAATACTAGAAGCTAGTATTCTTATTAGTATTTTTGCCTAGCATTTTTATAAACTAGCAGTGTCACTAGTTGTGAAGAGGTTTCAGTGGAGCCTCTAGACCAAGAGGTTTGGAACAAAGGCCTAGAGATCTATGTCTGAAAATCCTATGTACCACAACAGAATATTGTCCAGAATAGTGCTGGAATGAACTCAGGCATGCTGAACTTGTGAGGATGCCGTGAGACCAGGCAACATTTCAGTGTACATGGTGTGGCTATGAGTTGGAGCTCACTCTTTGGCAACTAATAAGAACAAAGATCAGTGTGGCACCAGCAACTCAGTGTAGTGGCCTGTCTAGTGGGCTATCTAGAGCTTTCCCTAGAGAAGCAGGGTCAGAAAGGACAACAGAGGTGTCTTGCTGGAAGAGTAAGGAGAGGAGGAGTTTTCCTTTATAATGATAGGACGCCCTGCAGAATAAGCACCCAAACCAAAGGAGCCTAAAGTGCGTTGCTGGGACCCATGATGCCTTTTTCATACTTTTTCTTAAGCCCTTTTGAAGACTTGTAATCACTGCTGTCATTTGTTTGTAACCATCAGGGTGGCCACCAAGCCTCTGCTAGTTTGTCAGACTGTGGTGGCTGGTGTGTTCCTGTGAACTTGAAGCTATACCACCAGCATTTTAAATACCAGCTGAGTCACTCATGGTGGACAGGGTTCAGTGAAGCTTCTAGAAGAAGAGACTAGGAAGAAAACACACTCCCTATATATATTATTGATCATCATAGAGGAGGATCATCTTCTAAAAATGATAGTTAATAGTAGATCTTCCACATTGTGTATGTGTACAGAGTGCATGCCATGAGAGTGAGGTGCATTGGATTCTGCTCATGAAAACTGAAAGATAGTTTCATTCCAATTAGGATGTTATTGCCAGTGACCAGAGTCAATTCTGACGCATGGTAGAGCTGCTCCATAGGGTTTACAAGACTTGTACCCATACTGGATGCTACTCAAATTCATTTCTAATTAACATGATGCATTTTTAAAATAAACGGTCTTTAAGAAAAGCGCCTTTTCAAGCGACCTGGTTTTTCCTTAAAAATGAATCAGCACTCCATTAAAACAAAAGACAACTGCAATAAAATATGAGGAAAACATATTGAAGGTATAAAATGTTATACAAATGGGAGAAACTATTATTTTTTATTTACTCATTTTATTAGGGCTCATACAATTCAGCACAATACATAGATCAATTGTGTAAAGCACACCTCGACCCAGCTTCGCACATAGGAGAAAGGTGAAGGGCAGAGGGAGCTGGTCAGCTGGCGTTTGAGAACTCCACTAAAGTCTACTGTTTGCTTTCGCCACCACGTCCCAGTCCCGTCGGCGGCTGGTGGAGGAAAGAGGGCGGAATGCTAAGGACCTGACACCATTCTCGGGCCTGCGGAGTGCGCCCTTGGGCGCTTAGAGCACACAGACGCCCTGTCGCCACTGTCCTGACAGCAGACGTACAGGTAAGAGCCCTGCCCCCAAGCATATGGGCCAGTGATTCAGTAAATGCCTGTTCAGTGGAGTGATACACCCAACAGCCTTGACTTTGGAAAGGCCGAGCCACTACAGGACCAACACAGGTCTGACTCAGGACACCCATGGCTCTTCTCCCTGTCACCAGGCCCCTGCGTAGGGCCCGACGCCGTGGTGATGGGTCAGGCTGCCGTAACATGATGCCACTGGACGGTTGGCCAAACGAAAAGGACCTCACAGGCCTGGACACTGAGTCTGGACTCGGTGTCAGCAGGAGCAGGGGCCGGAGCCCAGTTCTCTCTAACCTCAGCTTCTGGTGGCCCCAGGCATGCCGGGACATGGTAACTCCTTCCTCCCAGGGCTGTCTTCTTGTCTGTCACTCCTCTTTTTGGACAGCACTCCAATTGGATTAGGACCCACCCCACTCCAGCGAGACCTCACCCTCAAACAAGGTCACATTCACAGTTACTAGGGGATCGAACTTCCACATATATTTGGGGTGGGGGGTGGGGGATTTGAAATTCAATCCATTATAGCATTGTTTCCCCCCAATAGGTGACATTGCCTTCTGGGGGTGGTGGAATGATCTGAAAAAACAGACACCTACACTTTTATCCTGGTTTGTGAGCTGGAGTACAACAGGTTTTCATGTGGGCAGGGGGCTATGGTGCTAAGAATTTCTTTCCTGAAGAGGGTTCCAGGAACGTAATAAGACAGTGCCTGGTCCTCACTCTCCCGCTCTCGGGCTTAGCCGGTGGGGAATTATGTGAGCCACTTGTGTGCTCAGAAAGAAGACAAGAAAGGGAGATGACAGCATGTGGCGTTGCTGTTGTTTTTATTTAGACATGGCATTTTCCTTCCTTTTTCATATAACTTATCTAATTAATATATTTATCTTAAAAAAAAAAAAGCACACCTCTACATTTGTTGCCCTCTTCATTCCCAAAATTTGCTTTCCTCTTGGGTTCCCGGAATCAGCTAATTTTCCCTTTTCCCCCTCCCTCTCCCTTCCCCCCCTCTCCCCCATGAACCCTTAATAATTTATAAATTATTATTATATCTTATATTACACT
>NW_022111329.1:3109615-3143173 GCF_000313985.2 Echinops telfairi | reverse complement strand
CATGAGGAGGCCCAATGTCCACCTGCCACCCTACTACCAAACCTATAATTATTTGCACCTAGGTCCATTCCCTCCATAATCTTAAATATATTTACATATTTGCATGTCTGTATTTAGGCTTGTATGTATGCCCTTGCCTCCTACTTCTTTCCTCTATTTCTTTACGCTTTCCTCCTGGCCCATTACTATGTTCAGCCTTCATTCTGGTTTTGGTAATTCCTCGCAGTTACCTTGCCCTTAGTCACTTCCTACCAGTCCTCCCATGCTCTCCCTACCATTGGTTTTGAACCATTTGTTGTTCCCTTGTCCCTAGGTTGGCCAACCCTCCTCCCTTCCCCTACCTCCCACATTCCCATGTCTCTCCGGGGCCATTGGTCCCTTTATTTTCTTCTCACATTTTTTTAATCCAACCTCTTTTATCTAGGTGGGCATGCAGATATATCAATGTGTGAATAAAATTGGGGTTGGCTTTGACAGCCCAGCGCCAAAGTGGCTCATAAGAACATGGCGACGATGGCAGCAGCACCGACAAGCCAACAAACAGAAAAGCCACTGACATACAAAATTTAATAGAAGAGAAAAAAGGGAAAACAAAAACAAACAGATAGGCTGGAAAAAAAAAAGAAGAAAAAAAAAAAGCCTGTTAGTAGATCAAGGTCTGTTTGTTGACCTGTAGGAGCTTTTCCGGACGGGTCTAATGGGGTGCCACGTCCTGGCCCCAGAGTCCATCATTTGTCTTCCCTCGGGACCTCCTTGCTCTTCTGCCCTGCTGCTCCATTGCACACCCCCAGTGTTTTGCCTCAGTGTGGTGGGGTCAGCTCAGTTGCCCATCCCACACTGTGTCTCTGGTGCTGTCCCGTGCAGGGCCATGGGTCAGCGCAGGACACCGCAGCTCGCCTTGGGGCAGCCACATGATCCTCTCTGTACACTGGGCTCCCCGAGCTGGGCCATTGTCCTCTGAGTTTGGTGGGCCCAGTTGTGCTCCCCTCGTTTCCTCCTCCTTCCTTTGCCCCAGCTTCCCTCAGGGTGTGGTGTGGTAGGTCAGCTCCCCTCCCACACTAGACGATCTACTTCCATCCTCTGTGGTGCTCCCTTCCATGGTGGAGGTCGAGCCAAATCTGGCTAGGGCCGGCACATGACCCAGTCTCTCTGTGGATTCCTCCATGTGTTATGTTGCTCCTCTGGTTTGGCGTGTCCTGATGGGGTCTGTATGCCCATTCTAGTTCTCTCGAGACACAACCAACACTCTCTCGCTGGGTGGGCCAGTGCCCTGTTCCCTCTGTGCCACCAACCCAGCCTCTCCCCACCTCGCTTCTCCCTCCACCCGTGCCTCCTCCCCCTTTTCACATCCGACTCTCATGTACCTCCCCAGGCGTGGACTTCCCCCCCTCCAAACGTCCACGCCACCACCCGTCCACCGTGAGACAGGTGCCCACTCCTCCACTCCCGATATGCTGATGGTACTTACCTCAGGGGACTCACGTTATACCTGTCCTTTTGCTTTTGGCTTACCTTGCTTAGCATGATTCCTTCCATCTCTTCCCACGAGGTGAGGTGTTTCATACCACCGACTGGGCTTTTTAGTGCTGCATAGTACTCCATTGTGTGTATGTGCCAGAGTTTACTAATCCACTCATCTATCGATGGAAACTTAGGCTGTTTCCAAGTCTTAGCAATTGTGAATTGTGCCACAATAAACATTGGAGTGCAGATGACTGGTCGTGTTTTATTTGTTGCTTCCACTGGGTATATGCCCAGTAGAGGGATGGCTGGATCATAAGGTAGATCAATTTCCATTTTCTTTAAGTATCTCCAGATTGCTTTCCACAGTGGCTATACAAATCTACCTGACCACCAGCAGTGGAGGAGGGTTCCTACTTCACCACAGCCCCTCCAACACTTGTTGCTCTCTGATTTGCTCATTTGAGCTAGCCTCAGGGGTGTTAGGTGGTATCTCATGGTTGTTTTGATTTGCATTTCTCTTATGGATAATGATCTGGAAGACTTTCTCATATGCTTATTGGCCATCAGGATCTCCTCCCTAGTGAAGGATCTTTTCAGTTCTTTTTCCCACTTGCTTAGGGGGTTAACTGTTTTCCTCTTTTTGCAGGCCATGAGGGTGTTGTAGATTTTAGTAATGGGCCCTTTGTCTGATGTGTCATTACTAAAAATCATCTCCCAGTCTGTGGGTTGTCTTGTCACCCTCGTGGTGTAGTCTTTCAAGGTGCACAGGTGCTTTATTCTTATTAAGTCCCATTTGTCGATTTCCAGTTCTCCCGCGTGTGTACCCATCCCTATTTCAGTGAGCCTATGAGTTCCCTGGGCCAGTACTCTGAGGTTGGTCCCAATACCCTCCTTGATGGTCCTGATGTTTTGGGGTTTAACTTCTAGGTCTGTAATCCACTTTGAGCTTATTCTTGTGCATGGGGTGTGGTAAATGTCCTGTTTCATCGGGGAGAAATTATTATAATGGAGTATTCCTGTTCTATTTAAGGTCTAATATGGAATTATTGATAAAACCATTTAACCTGAAAGTAAGTGGTCTGGTTTTAAATGAAGGATGATTTTCTCCTTAAGTGAGTGTTCCACTCTTTGTAACTAACTTTACAGTCTGCCAAGCACATCCATTTAATTATCATTAATCCATTTAACCCTTATTACTATCTTTAATCACAACAGAACCAAGGTTCAGACAGCATTGAGATATTTGTTCAACCACCTATGAATCTTCGGCAAACAATCAAAATCTACGAAATGGGGGAATAGTCTTTTTAAAAACGAATGTTAGCAAAATCACATGTATATTTTCAGAAAAATTAAACAGGATCTATGCCTCATAATATATACAAAAACTAACTCAAGATGGATCAAAGACCCAAATATAAGACCTAAAACTATAAAAATATAGGGACAAACATAGGGACTCTAATAAATGACATAAGTAGTATATCAAATATAACTAAAAGTTCATAAAAGGAAGAAGAAAGTGTGTGACTGGGACATCCTAAAATTAGACAATTAAGTGTACCAAAAGACTTCTCCAAAAGGGTGAAGGGGATTCTATAGATTGGAGGACATTTTTTGGCAATGACATATCTGACAACTGAGTAATCTCTAAAATGTATAGAAAGCTTCAACACCTCAACAATAAAAACAGAAAAACTCAAATTAAAAATTGGCAAATGACACGAACAGACATTTTACCAAATAATACATTTAGACAGCTAACAAATATATGTGGAGATGATCATGATCACAAGTTACCGGAGAGATATAAGTCAAAACAGCAATGAGATACCTTTACAATCAATGATTTAAAAAGCAAACAACAAATGCTAATGAGCATGTGGAGATATATGAGCTCTTATACAGCTGTTGGTAATCATGTAAAATAGTATAATTTTCATGGAATGCAGTATGACATGTTATTAAAAAAAGTTTAGAAATTGGGATACCATATATCTAGCAACTGAACCACTAATTATATATCCTACAAAATTAGGGGTGTGATATGAATAGATATATTTACACCTATGTTTATCACAATATTTGTGATAGCAAAAAGATGAAAAAAAACCTGTTTGTCAAAAGGTGATGAAATAAATAAGATATGTATGGTACATAACTACAATGGAACAATTGTTAGATGCCCTTGAGTAGGTTGTGCCTCACAGTGACCCTTGTACTATAGAACAAAATACTATTCATTCCTCACAATTGAGCCATCCTCACAATTGTGATTGTGGTTGAGCCCATTGTTGTAGCCACTATGTCAATTCATCTTTTTGAAGGCCTTCCTCTTTTTTGTTCCCCCTTCATTTATTTATATGAAATGCCAGCAGGGTCACCCAAAGTGAACAGGTATCAGTGGAGTTTCCAGTCTAAGAACATACTAGAAGGGAAGACTTGACATCCCACTTTAGAGGACATAGTCTCTGAAAACCTTATGCAAAGATTTGATACAGGATTGTTAGAGATAGTGCCAGCGGCTTGGCCTCTCTAGTTGAAGACACTCAAGATGCAATGAAAAAAGAGCTACCTTCTCAAAGTAGAGTTCATTATGGTGACATAAATGGAGTAAAGCTGTGGGAGGAGAGCCTTTAGGATTTTCATTTGCTGATGGGGCACGATTCAAAATGAGAAGAAATAGCTGCAAAAATCTATGAATAATTGGAACTTGGAATACATGGAATATGAATCTAGGAAAACTAGAAGTCACAAAAAATGAAATGGAATACATTTTTGAGCTGAAATGTACTGGTATTGGCCATTTTTGAATCAGAAGAACCTAGGATTTACTATGCTGGGAATGACACAATCAAGAGGAATGGAATTGCATTCACAGTCAAAAAGGACATGTCAAGATTTATTTTTAAGTAAAATGCTGTCTGTGATAGGACTATAGCTATCTATCTGCAAGGAAATCCATTTAATACATCTGTTATTTAAATTTATGTACCAACCATGAATGCTAGTGATGACGAAAGTCAAATATTTTACCCAATGTCCTCAAACAGAAGTTAATCAAGATGCATTGATAATTATTGGTGATCAGAATGTCAAAGTTAAAAACAAAGAGGGAGGAATAGTAGCTGGACACATGGACTTGGTGATAGAAACAAAACTGGTGATTGTATGATAGAATTTTGCAGACCAACAGCTTGTTCAATGTTTTGTCAACAACACAGTGACTATACACATAGAGCTCTCCATATGGGATACACAGAAATTAAATTGACTACATTTGTGGGAAGAGATCATGGAGAAGTTCAATATTAGCAGCTAAAACTAGACCAGGGGCTGACTATGGGATAGACCATCAGTTACTTATATGTAAGTTCAGGTTAAAGCTGAAGGAAATGAAAACAAATCTATGAGAGCCAAAGTACTATCTTGAGTATATCCCACCTGACTTTCAAAAACATCACAGATGAGATTTGCTGCAATAAACACTAATGAAAGACGATCTGAAAAGCTGTGGGAGTACATAGAGAATCTAATTTTTGAAGAAAACAAACTCACTCACTCACTCCCATTGAGTAGATTTCAACCAAAGCAACCCAGGAGGACAGGGTAGAATTACCCCTGTGGATTTCAGAGAATATCACTCTTTTTTTTTTTAAGTTTTATTGACACTTCATACACATATCATATAATTCGATTATTCAATCATATCAAGAAGAGCTGTACAATCATCACCACAATCACCTTTATAACATTTTTTCTTCCTTGTACTCATTGTTATTTGTGTAATTTCAAAAAATTGTGGCAAAAATATACACAACGAAACAGAGCATATTACCCTTTATGAGAGTAGAAAGCCTGTCTTTCTCCTATGAAGAATGTGAAAGGTCGCTAGAAAGACCAGAAAGAAAGAAAAGATCAAAGTAGGTGTCAGAAGAGACTCTGAAACTAGCTCTTAACCATAGAGTAGCTAAAGCAAGGAAGAAATGACACAAAGAGTTGAAAATTTCAAAGGGAAGCTTGAGAGGACAAAGTAAAATATTTTAACGAAATGTGCACAGCCCTTGAGATAGAAAACCTAAAAGCAAGAACATGCTTAGTATATCTTAAACTGAAAGCACTAAAAAACAAAACAAAACAAAAAAACCCAAAGCCCAAAAAACAACACTCAAGTCTCAGGTTGCAATATTAAAAAATTCCATGGCAAAATATTGAGTGATTAAGGAAGCATCAAGAGAAGATGGAAAAAATACTCAAAATCACTGTGATAGTTTTTTTGTGCCAACATGGCACCTGTAAGAAGATATGGGTGGAGATTAGCCTGTTAATCAGGTCGCAGCTAGACAACCTCCTTTGGAGTTGTGACCAAGATAAATGGCTTGCTGGAGAACAGGCCCTCTCACTCTTTCTCTGATTTAGTTTCCTTGCCTCAACATGTGTGGTATGCTACCTGTGGGCCAAATCAACTGGTGGACTGCGGTGGACAGTTTGCTGTGCCGTGTTATTCCACACCATGGCACCACCCTACCTTGTCTTATTTGCTGCCTGCAGGCCTAGACTCATCTTGCCACCAATCCAGATGCCACACATCCCACCAGCCACTTTGTATCACCACACTACGTACCGCAACCTACTGTGCTACTGTTCTCTGCTACCCCTCACCACTTCATCTTCCTACTGTCTACTTCCTTGACCTTGGGCTAGTAACAATGTGAGATGGATGGACGTTTAGTATATTAATATTCCCACAAAAGCAAATTGGTCTGAGCCCTCTATTACTGTGTGGACTAATTTGCTGTTATATTCCCTTTCACTATAAAAAGTATCCTTTTACATATATATAATCATAAGTGTCCTGCTCTTCCTTTTCTAGAGAACCCTGCATAACAAAGTCATTATACCAGAAAGAACTAGTCAACATTCCACAATTTCAGGAGATAGCATATGAACAAGAACCAATGGTAGTGAAGGAAGAAGTTCAAGTTGCGCTGTAAGCACTAGCCAAAAACAAGGCTCTGGGAATTGATGGAATACCAACTAAAATGTTTCAACAAGGTGATGAAGCACTGGAAGCACTTTTTTATCTATGCCAAGGAATTTGAAAGACAGCTGCTTGGCCAACTGATGGGAAGAGATTCACATTTGTTCCCATTCCAAAGAAAGGTAACTCCATAGAATGCTTAAATTATAGAAGTATATCATATGCAAGTAAAATTTTACTGAAACTCATTTAAAAACGGTTGCAGCAGCACATTGACATGGAGCTGTTCAGAATGGATTCAGACGAGAACATGGAACAAGGGATATCATTGCTGATGTCAGATGGATCTTGGCTGAAAGCAGAGAATCCCAGAAAGATGTTTAGTTGTGTTGTATTGACTGTGCAAAGGCATTTGACTGTGTGGAGCATAATAAACTATGGATAGACTTGAGGAGAATGGGAATTCCATGATTCTTCATTGTGCTCATGTCAAACTTATATAAAGAGGCAGTTGTGTCAACAGAACAAGGTAATAGTGCAGGGTTTGAAATAAGGGAAGGTGTGAGATGGGATTTTATCTTCTCACCATATTTATTCAGTCTGTCTACTGAAAAAATCGTCAGAAAAGTTGGCTTATCTGAAGAAGAATGTGGCATCACAGTAAGAGGAAGGCTTATTAACACCTGCAATAAGCAGATAACACATCCCTGATTGCTGAAAGTGAGGAGGACTTGGAACACTTGCTGGTGAAGATCTAGGACCGCAGCCTTCAGTATGAATTACAACTCAATGTAAGGAAGACCAAAATCCTCATAACTGGACCAATAGTTAACATCATGATAAATGGGGAAAATTTTGAAGTTGTCAAGAATTTTGTCTTGCTTGGATCTACAATCAGCTCATGGAAGCAGCAGCCAAGAGATCAAAAGAGGCATACTATTGGGTAAATCTGTTGCCCAACCTCGCTTTAAAGTGTTGAAAAGCAAGAATGTTACTTTGAGGGCTAAGGTAAGCATGAACCAAGCCATGGTATTTTCCAATGCCTCCTATGTATGTGTAACTTGGACATTGAATAAGGAAGACCAAAGAAGAATCTGTACATTCAAATGGTGATGCTGGAGAATATTGAAATTACCATGGACTGCTAAAAGAATAAACCAATCTGTCTTGGAAGAAGTACAGCCAGAGTGCTCCTGAGAGGCAAGGATGGTAAGACTATGTTTTGGACATGTTAGCAGGAGACACCTGCCACTGGAAAAAGACATCATGTTTGGTAGAGAGTGAAAAAGAAGAAGGCCCTCAAGGAGATGGCTGGACAGGGTGAATAAGAACATTTGTGTTCTTATTCAAGCATAAGAACAATTGTGAGGATGATGCAGGAACAGGCAGTGTTTCTTTCTGTTTTGTTGTGTACAGGGTCCCTGTGAGTCAGAAATGATTCCATGGCCCCTAAAAACAAGAAAACACTTTTTCAAGCATGATGTCCTTCGCCAGGGACTGGTCTCTCCTGATAACATGTCCAAGGTAAGTGAGATGAAATATCTCCTTCCTTGACTCTAAGGAACATTCTGACTGTACTTCTCCCAAGACAGATCTGTTTGTTTATTTGTTTTGGCGGTCAATTTTCTCTTCAATATTCTTTGCTAAGACCATAGTTCAAATGCATCATTTCCCTTCCCCCCCACGGTCTTCCTTATTCAATGTCTAATTTTCACAAGCATTTGAGGCAATGGAAAATACCATGGCTTGGTTCAGGCATACCTCAGTCCTCAAAGTAACATCCTTACTTTTCAACACTTTAAAATGGTCTTTGGCAGGGCAGCAGATTTACCCAATTCAATGTGTCTTTTGATAGATTGACTGCTGCTTCCATGAGCATTGATTGTGTACACTAAGCAGCATAGAGTATAATGATGAAACATCTCACAATATAGATGACCCCAGAGGACATTGTGCTAAATGAAATAAGTCAACAACAAAAGGACAAATGTAGCATAAGACCACTACTACAAAAATCAAGAAAAGTTTTACACTCAGAAATAAACATTCTTTGATACTTACTGGGGATGAGACAGATAAGGGAACAACACTAACTAGACAATAGACAAACACTAACTTGGGTGAAGGGAAGGAAGGTAATACAGCATGGGGAAGGTCACCACAGACTGATCAAAGCAAAGGAAAACTGTGAGAGGTACACACGAGTAAAAGGTGACAATGATAAATACTGCTACATAATAACCCTGCAATAATAGTAACTAATAATTTACTTGTGGATACATAGGTAGATATGTAAGCTGAATGGATGTAGGATGACATATGAGGGGGCACCCAATAAGTTTGGCAGAGGAAATTTCTATATATGTATTTGTATTTACTGCAAATAGATTCAGGTATACAGTAGAGTATACAAGGCAAAGTTATGCAAACATAACACCTTGAGTCACTGGGCTTGGGGGCTCAGGACCATAGTCTCAGGCAACATCCAGATCAATTGGAATAACATAGCCTATAACGACAATGCTCTTCAACTTTGGTGAGTAAAGACTCTGATCTTAGAACCTTGCCAGAGTCCATCGAAGATAAAACAATTTTCTCTTCTCATTGATGTAAAGAAGAGTAAACCATAGACTCAAGGAGACAATAATGTTCCTTTCACCCAAGTTAATAAATATCTACTATCTAGTCAGTGTTTGTCTTTTCCTCTCTCCCTTATCCAAGGGATTCATGGGCCACATGAATTGCAGCCTCCAATAAATACCCTGTGATCAGAACTAGATGTTGTCCAGCTTCTACTACCAACAACACTGATAGGGACGACAATGGAAGGTCTTAGACAGAGTGGGAGAAAACGATAGAAAAAATCCAAAATCACCAAAAAAGACTAAACTTCCTGATCTCAGAGTCTTAGACAACCTTCGAACTCAGAAGTGATCCCACTTCCAGAGATTATATTTTATTCAAACAATAGGCAGGTCCATAAAGTGAAAAACAATATCCATTAGGTACATAGTCCTCTGAACAGTGAACAATAATAGAACAAAAGGGCAATATCTGTCCTAAAACCATTTTTAGAAGGCAGAAGGGGGCTGCAAAGACTGACAAATAGCAGCATGGAATTTAAGGGCGAAGTGAGAAGAGAACTATTACATTTAGTGTGGTTACAAGACTGCTGTTACAAATAATGTCATGACATAAACTTTCACCCAAACCACAATCAAGTGTTCCAAGAAAGAAATAATTTTTTTTTTTGCTCCAAGACTGGAAGTTTCTGGGCCTTGCAAATGATTTTGGGCTCTACTACTAACAGAAAATTTGGTGGTTCAAAGACACTCAGCATTGCGGTGAAAGAAGAATTCTGACAATCTTTCCCTCTAAAGAGTACAGCAAAGAGTAAAACTCCTTGGATCTCAGTTCTACTTTGGCACACATCTGGCGACTCAACAAAAATGTGTTTGTTGTGTTTTGGTTCAGATTGGATTTCCAACTGGATTTATTAAAATTCGGAGGTAAGGAGAAGAAGAAGCGATACCTTCCAAGTTTCCCATGATCTACTTGTTTCTGGAATAGGGATGAACAGCATACCCTTACACTCTGGGCGTAGTTCATCTCTTACCATGTGTCAGTTTGTTGTACTCTGGTGACTTGTGTGAGGAGCTGGAAGTTATGTCAAATACCAGCAGAGTTCTCCATGGGAGACAGGTTTTAGCAGAGCTTCCACAGGAAGGCAAAGTAGAAAGAAAGTCTTGGATACCTAATTCTGAAAATTAGCCAAGGACATCCATATGAATCCTAAAAGAATGTCTGTTATGGTGCTGGAAGATGAGCTACAGCAAGGACTTGAGCAAGGTAATGATCTTGATGGCATGGTGGGCCGAGGTAAAGATTTTGTCTTTTATACTTGGGATATCAGGGAGTTGAGGCCCAATGGATGACATCCAACAACAATACAGCCCACTCCATATGCCCACCCAAACAAAAATAAAGGTCCATATCAATCTAAAGCTCCTACTTTGTTTACCTGCTCACACAACTTCCCTCCCAGGACATTCTGCCTTCAGAACTGACCATTGCCATTCTGGACACATCTACACGGCTTGCAGGAAAAGCTGCTCCCAGCAGCTGAAGTGCAGCTGCCTCTTAGCAGATGGTAGTTAATAATAGGCTTTGTTCTCCAGGTTCTTCTATTTTTAGCCACGAAATACAATTTATGAAGAAAAAAGGACAAAAAAATACCCAAATACCCTCCCCCAATCTTCATCAGATCTCCTATCATTATAGAATAAGGTGCCTTGGAACTGAGCAGAGAGCTGGTTTCCATGGCAACTACAAGCGATTATATCCTAAAGGCCAAACTAGAACTCCACCCCCTCATCGTTGCTGGTGCTGTGCGTCTTGTTATTGCAGTGTTCCAAAATAAACTTGCTGCCTAATCGTAAATCCCATATAATTACAGATGAGCTAATCGTTACCCAGCTACTTTTGTGTGGCCCACTCACTATGAGAGCAGCTTCTGGAACAGCAATGCTGACGGACTGCTTGATGTCAGATAGACCTTCCTCCACCAGAATCTGGGGGCGGCAAAAAGCCATGTGTGGCTCCATACCCTCCAACTGGAAAAGGTCTCAGAGTTATAGGACCTACTCCTGAAGATTCTGGAAATGAGGGGAGGGGAAGCAAATGGAGTTCTTGGGGAGTGCAAAGGGTTAATACACTCAGCTGTGAACCCAAGGTTGGAGGTTCAAGTCCAACCAGAGACACATAGGATGAAAGTCTCATCAATATGCTTCTAAAAGGTCACAGCCAAGAAAACTCTAGGAACATAGTTCTACCTTGAAATGCACAGGGTCAGTAAGGATTGACTCATTCGCTATTGTTTTTCCTTTTTGCAACAACTGGGCATCAGATAAGTGAGTCTCTCATTTATTACAGAATGATAGAGTAGTCTTCTTTTTATTTATCTATTTTTTGAGTAGTCTTCTTATAGGTGTGCTCACTCACTTCCATCGAGTCGATTCCTACTCATGGGGACCCTATAGGACAGAGTAGAACTGGCTCTGTGCATTTCCAAGACTGGAACTCTTTGTGGGAGTACTCCAAAGGAGTGGCTGTTGGTTCTGAACTGCTGACCTTGCATGCAGTTAGCAGTCCAACACATAACCATTATGCCACCAAGGCTCCTCTCTTAGAGGTGGTAGAGAGCTCTAACTCATACCACCCCCCACCCCACCCCAATGTTTAATGGAGTCCCTGAGAAGGGCAAATGTTTATGAGCTGGTCTGATATCAATAAAGTTGTCAGTTCAAGTCCACCAACATATGCCTCATAAGAAAGTCCTGGTTTGATGGGGGCGGGGTGGGTGGTGGGGGTGGGTGGTGGGTGGGTGGTGGTGTCTTTTGGTTTTGTTGTGGTAAAAATGCATGCAGGTAATCTCCAGTTTTGTTTCACCAATTCCATCATGAAGTTGTTAAAGTTTCCATTTTACTTGAATCCATCATCAATGCTCTTGGAAACAGCATTCAGGAAATCAAAAGATAGGTTACATTGGGCAAATCTGATGCACAAAACCTCTTTAATGTGTTGAGGAACAAGGATGCCACTTTGAAGACTAAGGTGCTCCTGACTCAAGCTATGATGTTTTCAATAAAGAAGACTACAGGAATTAATTTATTAGAATTATGCTATTGGAGTGGAATGGTGACTGTACTGTGGGTTGCTAGAAGAAGAAACACATCAATCTTGAAAGATGCATACCCAGAAAGCTTCTTTTGTGAGGATGACAAGACTTGATCTTGCTATCAGGACAGACTATCCCTGGAATAGGACATCATGCTTGGTAACGTGGACGGTCAGCACGAAAGCGGAATATCCTCCATGAGATGGATTGACACAATGTCTGCAGGACAAAGCAACTTCACTTTCTTCTGAGGCCAAGAGACCAGGAAAGACCAGGAAACAAAACAGAGGAATTGGATCCAAACTATGAAACTGACATGTGGGATGTAAAAAGACTTTTCCCCAGCTTGTCTCCTCTAAATATATGTCAGACTTAGGACACTGCTTGAAACTAATGATAAATGATTGCCAAGTTATCTCCCTGAAGGTGGCAGCCATCCAGAGCAAGCAGACCCTGTTGTTTGTCCCGCCATAGGTGGGCCTCACTCCCTATTGTTAGGGACAGTGGATTGCTTCCCCTGAAAGCTCAGAATAAATCAAGTCTCCAGCTCAAGGACATTCAAGGTTAGGCCGCCATCATGAATCTAGGATCCAGCCATCTTGTCACATGTGTACCCTTAATCACCCCTCTTCCTATAGCATGTCTACCCCTAGATCATCCCCCTCCCATTACTGTATTACCTATAGTACAACCTCTACCTGTGTACATCTTTACCTGTAATTAGGGGGCTTGCATGTCCTAAAAGATATATAAGCCTTGGTTAGAAATAAATCTCTCTCTCTCTCTCTCTCTCTCTCCCCCTCTGCTCCTCCTGCATGCCCATGTGGACCACCAAGAAGGGCTGAGGTGAGCATGCTGCTATGAAATGTGTCTGACTCCTTTATTTTACCTTCTCTTCTATCTCTCTCATTCTCTATGACTTTACTATAATCTTTATATATCTTAACTGTACAATTGTACCTACCAGATCCATGATAGTGTGAGGGGCTCGTTTCCTCCACACTGAGAGAACAGCAAGCTGACTTCCTGGTCCATGGAGGCAAAGGTCAAGGGACTATGTGGCTGAGAGGATGAAGACTGGAGAAATACTTTACTGCTGGTTTAGGAGAGGTGTTACTGTGGACCAATGACTATATCCGTACTGTTTTCTGATGTTGGTTTGTGGTGACCTACTGACTTCCTTCACACTCCCCTCCCCCACCTAATAGTGAATATTGTCTGTGAGTTGAGTTCAGTGTGGCCATTGAAGTGGATTATTGAACCCAGCACAGTGGAGTGCTATGGGAAGAATAGTTGGTATCACAGTAGGTAAGCAAAAATGGAGTGGATAAGTATTTCTTCCTTTGGGCTCATGGCAATTGGGAAGTCAGAGGAATTCAGATATGGTCCCTATGCCATTTTCTGTAGTGAGGATGACACAGGACATCAAGAACACCATCCATTAAGAAAGCAAAAGGTCACTAAAAAGAAAGAAAAGATCAAAGTGGATATTCAAAGAGACTCTGAAACTTGTTCTTGAATGTAGAGTAGATAAAATGCAGCGAAGAAATGATGCAATAAAAGAGCTCAACTGAAGGTTTCACAGGGCAGCTTGGGAAGAAAGACAAAGTAAAGTGTTATAATGAAATGTGCATAAACCTGGAATTCTAAAACCCAAATAGGGAAAACACACCCAGCATTTCCCAAACAAAAAGCACTGAAGAAAAATTTAAGCTTCAAGTTGTAATATTAAAGATTTTTGTGAACAAAATATTGAACAATGCAGGAAGCATCAAAAGAACATGGAATATACAGAGGCATTGTGTCAAAAAGAACTGGTCAGCATTCCACCTTTTCAGGAGGTAATGTGCAGTGTCTGATCAAGAATCATGGACGGGAACGAAGTTCAAGTTATACTGAAGGCACTGGTAGCAAACAAGTCTCCAGGAATTGGAATACCAATTGAGATGTTTCATAAAACAGATACAATTCTGGATCTGTTCATTTATCTATGCCAATAACTTTGGACAATAGTTACTTGGCCAACCTACTGGAAGAGATCTATATTTGTGCCCATTCCAAGGAAAGGTAGTCCAATAAAATGTGAAGATTATCCAACAGTATAGTTATTATCACATTCAAGTAAAATTTTGCTGAAGTTATTAAAAAAATGGTTGCAGATGTGCCTTGATAGGGAGCTGCCAGAAATTCAAGCTGGATTCAGCATACTTGGTATAGTAAAGGGTCAGGGGAAAAGTGGACACTGAATGAGACAGATTGATACCGTGGTAACATAAGCATAGCAAAGACTAAGAGAATGGTGTAGTATTGGGCAGTGCTTCATTCTGTTGTACATGAGGTTGCGATGAGTCAGAATGGATTCAACAGCACCTGATAATGTTTTCAAGCACCTGATAATGTTTTCTAGATTTATCTATGTATCAAGACTTATCCCATGTATTTATCCCATGTATCAAGACTTCATTTCTCCTTACAGAAGAGTGATAGTACATTGTATGTATATGTTATATTTTAGGAGCCCTAGTTACCTAGTCATGGTTATACGTTACGCATCTAACCTCAAGGTCAGCAGTTAAAAGTCACCAGCTGATACTCCAGAGAAAGATGCGGCTTTCTATTCCTGCAAAGAGTGACAGTCTCAGAAACCCACCGGGGCAGTTCTATCCTGTCCTATAGAATCTCTTTGAGTCATAATTGTCTCAATGGCAATGAGTTTGGTCTTGATTATATGCCCATTCATCTGTTGATGGACGGTTAGACTTCATTTACCTTTTGGCTGTTGTGAAAAGTTCTGGGCTTTTATTTATGATTGGGCTTGCTGGGGTCTACTGTAGTCCTATATTTAAGTTTCTGAGGAAGTGCCAAATTTAATTTTAATTAATTTAAAGAGTTATTGAATTGAAATAGTGCAGGTGTTTAGTAGCTTCCTTGTGGCTGAGCAGCTGTCTGTGGCCTACCACTCAGTTTACCATTTAAAATACTTAAAAATCTAAAATCCTTTAAAATACTCAGACTCACTCACCCTTTTCTTTTCACATTGCCTTGGCCATCTCCCTCTCCTGGATGGTGGAGCAGTTTCTGCTTAAAGACCTTGCCCATAGTTAATGTTGCATTACTCAGGAAGTAAGTTAAACATGGGCTTGCTTGTACTTACTTACTAATCTGTCGTGAACAGTTGCACACATTGTCACCATATCAAATATTCTGCTCTAGATATGGTGGGTATCTGGCTCTCTCCCAACCCCACAACATTCTCTTACAAATTCATACCTTCTTTTAAAATGTACAGCCCCTGACAGGGATGGAATACACAGTAAGTAAGGATAACCTCACCTAAGGGCTGTCAACTAAATTCTGCTCCCTTCCCTGTTATGAAGTGTTTTTGTTCCTGAACCTGAGATAGATTGAGGCAGGCCTCCTTCTCTCTCTCATACTAGTTTATGCCCTGCTGTTCCTTTGCTTTAATTGCTTGCATACTGCCTGAAATGCTGCTTATTTTAATCCATTCAAGGCCCACACCAGCCTCACTTCTTCAGATGCCTCCTCCAACCTCATATCAGGCAAGATGCAAGGAGAGCAGGGAAAAATAGTAAAGTGTCTCCTTTAGGGATCCTAATGGGTGAGGTCATGGCAAAATAGCATGATGTGGGGTCACCCAGCCTTTCATTTCCTAAACATGACTTCTTATTGTTGCTGTTGAAGCAGCTCCAACTAGTCTTGGGTGTATATTTCTTCTATGAGTTATTTGTTAAACATAAGGTGCTTATCTCCCAGCACTATATTGACCAATGCCCTGTAATGACCCATAGGTTTTTATTAGCTAAGTTTCTGTAGTAGGTTGATAAGCCTTTCTTCATAATCTGGCTTAGTCTGAAAGCTCCACTGAAACATCCATCAAGGATGACCTTATGGTAGGAAAGCCAACATAATGCAACAAATTAACAGACAGGTGGTGGCAGATAATTTTAAAGACTTCATTCAGCCTTTTCCCCCTTTTTCTTGCAGAATAGTATTAATTATGCCAACTTTCCCTGGTGGAGGGGTGGAGTCCAGCATGTCAATCAAATCACAGCCTGATGATGTCTCCTTGGAAGTGTGGTCTTTTGATAAGAGAGACATAGGGAACCCTCCTCTCTCTCTGTTTCTTAGCCTTCTTCTTCACTGGGACTTCACTGGGACTCGATGTCTGCCTCCAGAGGACTCTGTACCCACCAGTCTGTGATCTTCTTGTATCCCACTTCACACTTCTGCATCTGCAGTTATGAGTTTGAAGAGTTCCGGATAGCATCAGACCTATGGCCTAAAGTTGGACTGGGCTAGGATGCTTTCTTGATATTAAGTTACTTTCTGATATAAAGTTCTTCATATACATAGATTAGTGTCACTGGTTTTGTTTCTCTAGACCAGCGATTCTCAACCTGTGGGTCAAGACCTCTTTGGAGGTCGAATGACTCTTTCACAGGGGTCGCCTAATTCATAACAGTTGCAAAATTACAGTTATGAAGTAGCAACAAAAATAATTTTATGCTTGGGGAGGGGGATGTAACCATAACATGAGGAACTGTATTAAAGGGTCTCGGCATTAGGAAGGTTGAGAACCACTGCTCTAGATGAACCCAGCCCAACACAGAACCAAAGCAAGAAAGATGTATGAGAAAATGCATGATCAATCTTGTCCCCTCGAGAAAGGGGTAATTATGGCATGAAGAACAGGGAGACTGGAAGATCTCATAATGACAGTGTACACACCTACTCCTCACTTATCAATGGCGTCATTATTTGACATGTCATATTCACAACAATAGTAAAAATTCTACTCCCTGACCACAGTTTTACACATTAAAACCATACATCTGGAAATAACAAGTGCGGAGGTGTGCGGCAAGAGTAATGTTGACTCTGAGGGTTAAGGCTATTGTCAACTTGGTGGGACTATAATTCTCAGTGATTTGGCAGCTATGTAATAAAGTAATCACTTTCCATTTTGTGATTTGACATGGTCAGCCTCCAGTTTCACATAAAGTCAAATTTTGACTGATGACCTTGTCAGATCTTAGCTATGTTGGTAAGTGATGAGTGGTGTATCAGAATTGGATAGCAATTCAAACAGGGCAGGAAAAGTAAATAAATACTTGTGCTTCTAGGGTTTTCAAGGAGATTACAATTGGGGGAAACCAACGGCCAAAACTAAAACACCAACCAGATCAACAAGGTTTCCCCGGATGCTAATACATTGATTTTTTTTTTTAGTTGACACAACTGTCTGTTCATTATCTTTTGGGAGTACCATTCCAGCTTTATTTTGGAATTTCCTAAACAACACTTTGTTCTTAAGAAGTTTTTCAGCACTGCACCTTGTTCTGATACCTGCTCTGTGCTTGGCTTATCTAAAGACAGCTTTGATTAATTTTTTTTTCTGGCCTCTGGCAGTCAGAATAATTTAAAGCATCACTGGTGTGGGACAAGTCACCACAGTTTGAGCTATACAAGCTGATTTCAATATAACTTTGCTTGGGGTAATATATAAGTTCTGATAAGAGTTTTGAGGGGTTGTCTTTCAAGTTTAAAAATAATAAATGGTGATATTCATTTATTACAAGAAGGTGATATATTATAGGGTCCTTCTGGGTGAGGAATCTTGTCCTGATAATGTCTATGGCTTAATAATTAAACTTTAATCTTTTATTCTCTTCTCTGGAATGTAGAGAGAGACAGATCTGATTTGAGAACTTCCTATTAGGATGTGGAGCCTTTGTGTGTAGTGGATTACTGGTTGGGCCGCTAACTACAAGGTCAACTGTTCTAAACCACCAGCCTTTCTGAGGGAGAAAGATGAGGCTTTCTAGAGGGATAATGATGAGGCTTTCTACTCTTGTAAAGAGTTAGAGTCTAACCTCTCCCTGTGTGGTTGCTGTGTATTAGAATTGACTTGATGTCAGTGAGGTAATAGAATATAGCACGTAGGAGGGAAGAGAGAGCATCTCTTCCATTTTGCCATAGACTGCCGCACATCTCTGGCTCCTGGAGTCTCCAGTACAGCAATGCAGATACCGACTTGGTGGACCTGCAAGCATCTATGAAGAGCAGGGCCCTGGCCAGCAAAGGAACACATGCATGGTGGCTCATAGGTAAAAGTGGTAGTGTATAAAGGATGTGGTGTACCTAAAGCCAAAGGTAAACTTGTTTAAAAAAAATAGGTAGGTCACAATCTCTGAGTTTCCTGTAAGTACTTGGAGTTGGAGCCCATTATGAGTTAGTTAGCTTGAGACTCATGGATGACAGGTGTTAGGGCAAGTAAAATGGGGAGACAACCTGACTGTTGGGGTAGTTGGGAATATGATAATAATGGATTCTGATTTTGCTGGTTGATTTTGAAGGAACTTGGACATTGAAGTCAACTGTCCTATTTTATTCTTTATCAGGAATGGATGTTTGAACATTTGGAATTTTCAAATGACAAATTATTTCCCCTAGAGGTGAGGTCCTTAAAAGCCAACCAATCATTCTGCAGACAGTTTTTTTTAAGGATTAAATATAAAGCTGTACATAAATGTGGTTTTCACTGAAGAGAGACGTCCACTCAAAAAGGCAGCCTGAAGGTGCCTGTCTATTTTGTGATCAAGCCTCAGTCCTGCTCTGCTGTGAGCAGCTGACTCACTATCAAGTTTACTCTTAATTTAATTCCTACCCTGCTGGGGGTAACAAATCTATATCTTTTTCCCTTGGATCTTCTTATCACACTATTATTATTATTATTATTGGTCTTAACATGTATTTTATTCTTTTACACATCTCATTTTAAAGTTAATTTTATTGATTAAACTTGTATATAATAAATTTTACTCATTTTTATAATTTTTTATTGTAAAATAGGTGGTGGTTCACATTTCATCTCATTAACTTTGTATTCAACAGTTTAAACTGCTAATCAACTCCCTGCCCAATAGTTCACCTTTCACCCACGCCTTGATTTCTCTCTCCCTCTTGTGGACTATCTTCCATTTCACCCAAGCTAACAACTTGAGTATTACAGCTGGATCTCCCCTCACTTGCCCTCCCTATCCCTTGGAAATCTCCAAAATCTGATTACTTTGGTATTAAAGTCTTTATCTTGTGTGTTTCCCCCCACCCTTTATAATAGTGATCTCATAATATTGTCTTTTGGCGATTGGTTAATTTCAATCAGCATTATATCCTCTAGGTTCATCTATGCCATGAGGTGTTTCCAGGTTTTGTTATTGATTTTTTAGGGATGAATAGTGTATTAGTCTAGGTAAACTAGGGAAACAAATCAACAGAAACTCATACATGTATTAAGAGTTTTATATATAGGGTAAGTGTACATTCAGAAAGCATCCCAACCCAGTCCAGTCCAAGCACATGAGTCTGACTTAGCCCATATATCCAATTCCGGTTTACAAAGTCCTTCTCAAACTCACAAAACACAAACAATGACACCGAATGTAGGAGGATCACAGGCCAGTCGGTAGAAAGTCTTTGAATCCAGTGGTGGTGTAAGCATCTCAGTGCTGGCAAAGGTCTCCATGTGGCTCCTCCAGCACCCAGGGCTGCATCAGGGTAAGCCCATGTGGCTTCTCCTCAGGGATGTCTCACAGGAAGTGAGTCTTGCCAGCTGAAGCAGGGAACTGGATAAGGCAGCTGCATCCTTGTCTGACCATCAGAGAGCAAGGAACCCAAGAAATAGAAAGGCAGGGCTCACTGAGTCTTTTATCTCTCTGGCCTTCAATTAACCCCACATGTGTTTATTGGCCAGCTTGGCAAAATAAAACTAAACTATCTCACATAGTATTCTATCATGTATAAGTACCAGAATTTCTTTATCCATTCTTCTACTGATAGGCATTTAAGCTGTTTCCACCTTCTTGCTATTGTGAACTGTGCTAAACTGAACATGGGTGTACATATGTTTATTCATGTTGTGTCTCTTCTTTAGAATATACTCAGCAGAGGTATTGCTGCATTGTATGAGTCAGGAACGTCTGAGTCCAAATCATTTAGCAGTAAGAAGCTTGTTTAACTCTTCTGAACATCACTTGTTCATCTGAAAAGTAAATAATAATAGCTGCTTTGTAGGATTGTTCTGATGATGAGAAATAATACACCAGGAAGGCCAACCACATAATAGGTGCTCAGTAAAATTATGAAATTATTTTATTATGAATATACAGATACTTGCAAATAATAGGGCTCAATTGGGTATGGGAGCTTAATTTTGAGGTTTATTATTTTACTATTTTGTAACTGCAAATGGATGGAGTAGGAAGGATAACACACAATTAAATTATAATAGATTTTGACTGCTTTTAAAAGTCAAATCCATTTTAAAATTTCACTTTCTTTGATTTGAATTGCTCACTTTTTTCCTCTCTTAAACCTACACAGACATTTTCTTTCCAACGAGTTTTCCAAATGCTTTGATTCCCCTGACCGCCTCCACCCCACCCCCAACCCCCTACTCAATCCTCTGTTCTAGACTTTTGTCCTGCTTGCTGTAGAAACAATCTTTAAAAAATCCCTGGCTTCAGCTTTTCAGAGCCCAGTAGTGATATTTTCCTTCTGCTTTAAGACTCATAACATTCAGTTGTCATTTCCTGTGGATGTTCCTCTCTTGCATTCCAATTTCATACTTGGTGCCATATGAGTCAAGATTACAAACATTACTCTGTTGTCCTGTGTTCTTAATACAGAGTCATCCATTTATGTAGGCCTGTTGCTAGGTACTGGAAAAATGAACATGGGCAGTCAGGGCTACATTTCTCCCAAAGGGTAATCCAGGGTCCTCATTTAGGAAGCTACCATTTACCTGTCATATTGCAGTGGCTGGGATGTTGCTTTGATGCTGAAAGCTATACCCTTGGCATTTCGAATCCCAGCAGTCTCACCCATGGTGGACATGTTGCAGTGGAACTTCAAGACAAAGACAGGCTAGGAAGAAAGGCCTGACAATCTATTTTAAAAATTAGTCAGTGAAAGCCCTGTGAGTAGGGACGGTGTTGTTTATATCTCCACAGGAGAGGGAGAGAGGGATCAGATTTCAACTCGATGCACCAAGACGTGAATGCAACATACCGGCATGAAGCAGGAAACCAATAATAGAGAGGTCTGTGGGGCCAACCCCAATTCCAACTACGTGGATACCACCCCCTCCCACCTCCCAGAAGAGTACAGCACTGAAGCTACAGTCCAGGGAGAGAGGCACATCTGATCAGAGTACACAGGAGCAAACGAAGAGGGAAGGAGAGAGAGGGGAACATATCCTGGCCAACCAAGCCCCTAGGACAATATTCCTGCTCAGAGCAGCCAATGCACAGAGAGGAACACAGGACCAGCCCCACCACGAGACACAGACACACTGTCCTTCACTAACCCATAGTGCTTCAAGGGAGAACACTGGAGGCACAGTGTGGGAATTGTGCCCAATCTGACCCCACCACTCCAGGGCGAAACTCTAAGGATGTGCAACAGAGTAGCAAGGGGATCAAAGCAATGAAGTCCCGGGGAATACCAAAAATAGATTTTGGGGTCAGGGTGTGGCACCCCATCAGACTCTACAGGAAAACACTCCTAAAGATCAACTAACAGACCTTGAACTATTTATAGGGTTTTCTTCCCCTCCTACCCCCACCCCCATTGGGTTTTTGTGTGTGTTGTTTTTTTCTTTTTGTATGTGTGCTTATTATTGTCTCTGCCTGTCTATCTATATCAAATAAGTGGGATAAACAATCCAGAGGAGAAAACAACAAAACCAACAGTTGTGGGGGACATGGGATAGGGGGAGGCAGGTGCTAATAAACCCAGGGACAAGAAAACAACAAGTGATCTAAAATTGATCACCAGGAAGGCATATGATGCCTAGTAGGGCTTGATCAAGGGCAATATAGCTGAGAGGAATTACTGAAACACAAATGAAGGCTGAACATGATAGTGGGACAAGAGGAAAGTAAAAGGAAATAGAGGAAAGAACTTGGAGGTAAAGGGAATTTATAGAGGTCTAAATACAGGCATGTGCATATGTAAATCTATTTATATATAATGATAGGGAAATAGATCTATGTACATATATTTATAGGTTTAATATTAAGGTAGCAGACATGGACATTGGGCCTCTACCCAAGTACTCCCTCAATGCAAGAACACTTTGTTCTAATAACCTGGCATTTCGTGATGCCCAGCTTCCCAACAAGATCACTGAAGATAAAATGGGTGCATAAGCAAATGTGTTGAAGAAAGCTGATGGTGTCCAGCTATCAAAAGATATAGTGTCTGGGGTCTTAAAGGCTTGAAGATAAACAAATGGCCTGCTAGCTGAGAAGCAACAAAGTCCACATGAAAGAGACACGCCAGGCTCTGTGATCATGAGGTGTGGATGGGATCAGGTATCGGGCATCAAAGACCCAGAACAAAAAATCATATTATTGTGAATGAGGGGGAGTGCAGAGTCGAGAACCAAAGCCCATCTGAAGACAATTGGACATCCCCTTACAAAAGGATCACCAGGAAGAGATGAGGCCGTCAGGGTGCAGTATAGCACCATTGAAACATATAACTTTCGTCTAGTTCTTTAATGCTTCCCCCTCCTCCATTCTGCTTTAAAAATCTGGCTAGATCAGAGCGGGAAACACAGGGAATCCAGGACAGATAAACCCCTCAGGACCGATATTTAGAGTAGCGATACAAGGAGGGTAAGGGAAAGGTGGGGAGGGGGTGAGGAGGAACTGATCACAGTGATCTACGTATAACCATCTCCCAGGGAGATAGACAAGAGAAAAGTGGGTGAGGGGAGACATCGGTCAGTGTAAGACATGAAAAATAATAATAATTTATAAATTATCAAAGTTTCAGGAGGGAGCAAGGATCGGGGAGGGAGGGAAAAATGATCTGATACCAAGGGCTCAAGTAGAAACAAAATGTTTTGAAATGATGATGGCAACAAATGTATAAATGTGCTCGACACAATGTATGTATGTATGTATGTATGAGCCCCCAATAAAGTGGTAAAAAAGAAAGAAAACTGTGTGTGTTACAGCGCAATGTTTTCTGATTTCATGCTGGAAGGTGAACACTCTAGGTTGTAAAAATCTACAATGGCCATAAAAATGGACTGAAGCATGCCAACAGCCCTGAATGTGGTGCATGGCGTGACCTGGCAGGCTTGTGTTCTCTTGTATGTGGGCTCACCTAAAGCTGGAATCAATTGGACAACAATCGGCAGATTTGGGCCAAGGAGAACCATTTAGAAATCTCATCTCAGCCAACTATAAGATGAGTTTACTACAATCTTTCCTTAACCCAGTCTTCAGAGTCTGTGACTCATATTTCCCTTTATTGGAAGTCACAAACGTTTTATTTGGCACCGTTTTAAGAGGGAAAATAAAGCAAACCACAAATATCTGAAACCTTGACTCTGGGAGTCAGAGGGAACGTCAACCCTCCTCTGATGTAATCACACTCCAAATAGTGCCGTGTAGTGTCCAACCTCTTTTGGGATGACTCCCCTGTTAAGGTGCCTACAACATCTTGAGATTGTTTTGAGCATACTAGCAGTATAGAGGTTAACCTAGACTCTCCCCATAGCTCCACAATACTTTAAGAAGTAGTAGGTCAAAGTAGCCCCTTTGCCTTTACTGCTTGATTTGGAGCCAGAATTTGGTTGGCAGAAATAAGAAAACCAAGCAAACCTGGGACCCTGCATGGCAGAATGGTGGCAACTTCATAGTCAGAGAAACTGTGTTGTCTAGTATTCTTTCCAGATGCTAGTGGCCAAACACCAAGCCCTTATCAAGCTCTAAATAGGAGGTCTGAGACACACATTCCTTGGTGATTTCCCCAAAAGTCTCACAGTCAGTGAAGGGACTGAGAGTGGGTTGTGCTGAGGGGAGACACCTGCATTTGTTTAGCAAGAGCTGTGGGGGGAGGGGGGGTAGACAAAAGGGACCAGGCACTCTGCACACTGGGAAGAGGCCCTGCATCTGGAGTGAGGGCCTGTGATTGCCTGGGTTTTGGTGGCTTTGTAAAACTGTCTTCAAGATTGCCATATTTGGTTGAAATGTCCAGGTACCCACCCAATTACTCAATGACTCTCTTTGTCCATGGCACAATCGAAGGGCCATAAATGTGAGGGGGTGTTCATGGCACCATCGAAGGGCCGTAAATCTTGGGTGGCTGCTGGGTTTTCCAATACATTGAAACTGCCTTGTTTGCTGAATCTCAGGTTCTACCTCCATTCCTAAAGCTGAGCCAACATGGAACTTGATTAAAGCTACTTGCATCTTGTGTGTTGATTGCCAACTCAGATTCATGAATTCATTAAGACTGATTACTAACATTGTGTCCCCTTATTTACAACAATTACTTTATTAACCTTACCCAATGGGCTGCTAGCTGAAAAGTCAGTAGTTTGAACCCACCAGCCTCTCCTTGGGAAAAAGATGAGGCCTTCTGTTCTTAAGATTTACAGCCTCAGCAACACTATAGGGGTTGAACTGGTGAGTCAAAATGGCCTCAACAGCAGTGGTGGTGGTTGTTGTTTTTGGGTGCTCTCTTGTATGTTGCTTCAAAGGAGCCCTGATGGTGCAGTTAATAAGCTGCTCGAAGTTTGACAGTCAAACCCCCCAGCTGGTGCCCCGATGAAAGATGTGGCAGTCTGCTTCAGTAAAGACGACAGACTTGGAAAGGATCTATCTTGTAGGATAACTCTGAGTCAGAATCCACATGATAATGATGGGTTTGGGTTTTTTACTAGTTTCTGCACATCATTTTTTGAAAGAATAGGAATGCAAACAATTTCAAGAAGTACAACTAAAAAGCTTTCCTGATCAAAGGAATTTGTTTTCTTCAGCAGCAGTTGATGTGCTCCTGTGTGGTAAGGGGTCATTTTACCTAAGTTGGGCAGGACATTGACACTGAGAAATGAAGTGCATGGACTGTTGTGTTAGTCTGGGTACTTTAGAGAAAGAAATCCACAAAACTCATGTATAAGAGAGAGTTTTATATGACGGGTAAGAGCACATCAAGAAAACATCCCAACCCAGTGCTGCCCAAGCCCACAAGTCCAACATTAGCCCATTAACCAATATTTCTAACACCAATCCACAAAGTCCTCCTCCATCTCACAAAACAGACACAATGATGCCGACTGCGGAGGAAAGCTGAATCAGTGAATGTGTAAGCATCTCAGTGCTGGCAGGGGTCTCCACATGGCTGCTCCAGCACCTAGGACTGCATCATGGTAGGTCCATGTGGCTTCTGCTAAGGGATGTCTTGCAGGAAGTGAGCCTCGCAAGCTGAAGCAGGGAACTGGCTAAGGCAGCTGTACTCTGGTCCGACCATCAGAAAGCAAGAGACCTGAGAACTAGAAAGGCAAGGCTCACTGAGCCATTTATCTCTCTGCCCTTCAATTAACTCCACATGTGTTTATCGGCCAGGTTGGCACATTAAACTAACTACCTCAATGGTGATGTCAAGATTGAAAATAAAATCCAGATACCACCCTTACAGTTTTCTGTGTGACTTCTTTTTTGTTTCTGCAAATGCAGAGGGACATGAAAGGACAGAGATTTAATGACATAGAAGAGGTGAAGAAGAAAACAAGGAAGGTGCTGTCAGGCATTCAGATGAGTTTGAAAAATATTTCCAAGAATGGAATCGCAGATTTGACAAATGTATTAAGTGTAATGGAGAGTACCTTGAAGGTGATAAGGTTCTTTTGTAAAAAAAAAAAAATTAAATACATACTCTGAAAAAAAATTCTGGATTTTTTTTGGTAGCTCTTGTATTTATCTTTTCTGAGATTCAGGTACCTTATCTGTATGTTGGGAATGAATCTTAGTGGAAATTGTATGATATCATGCATATAGCATCAAATATACCGCCTGATGAGTAGAAGGTGCTCCGCAAATGTCAGTTTCTTCCTATTTTCTGAGGGATGATACTAGCACCCACCACATATGTTATGGTTCTCCACTTTAGTGGCATGTGGGGATGAGAGGTTGGGTTTTGGAATCAGAATGCTAGGTTCAAATCCTCCTGCTTCCCTTTAGTAGCAAAGTAACTTTTAGCAAGCTATTTCACTTCTTTGTAGCATTTGCTTCATTTATAACATGGGAGTGTAATGGTACCTACTTCATAGGGTTAAGATGAAGGACACAGAAGATAAAAGTAACATGTTTGACTCGATGTCTGACACATACTAAGAACTTGAATCACCATATGTAAATACACATACATACACACACAAGGGCTCTCAGGCTTAGTCCTTAGTCAGTAATGCTTGTAATTGGCAGAGCTGGGGTTCAAAACAAAGACTTCTGATCTGGCCTTATTCTGTAATATACATTTTACTTGGCACCCAGGGCATAATATATAGATGAGACAAATCTCCAATTTCTGTTTTGAAGGAGCGCATGTGAGCTTAGAAAACGTGGAAGTTTCCAATATAAAAATATTGCGGTTCTAGCCCTTCAATTATCCACAAGGCTTGAACTTCATTTTCCCTAAAGACAGTGAAGATGCCTTGTGGATCCAAATAGATGCTGTCTGTGACAAGGGGTGGGAAGTTAGAAGCCAATTCCCCAGGTCTCGTTTGCCATTTTCCCATCTCCTCTACTGCTTTCAGGGCACATTGTGAAGTTCTTCTTCTCACAGATTTATGTAACACATCACTCTAATCATGTTTGTGTGTTTGTTGATGCCATTAAAATTCTGTTACTATTTAATACCAAGAACATCTGAAAAGAACATTTTGAGGGACTTAAAAAATCCAATTCGTCTCTTAGTTATTTGATTTGTAGGAAATAGGAGAAGATAGTATTCTGAATAGAGTGCTTTTAAGTGAATCATCATTGCTTTCTTGTACAGGCAGTAGATGGGCTAAGATTGGGGGCCCTGCTAACTCTCTCATTAGGTGAGAGATGCATTCTGTCTTGGTTAAACCAAGCTCAGCTGCATATGGCAGATAATCCAAACTCAAAATGACTTAAACAAGATGGAAGCTGATTTCTTTCTCAGAGAAAAGACATATGATGGGAGACTGCTCATGGCTCATATGTAGATACATGGAATCCTCAAGGAAACAGGCTCCTTCGATCACCCTGTTCAGCCATCCTTACATTATTTTTATCTTATGGTCCAAAAAGCCATTCAAATGCCACACTTTATACCTACATTCTAACCCATGGAAGGAGAAAGGGAAAAAGAAGAAAACGCACTCATTTTATAGCATTTTCCCAGAATAGCACCTTATATTTTTGCCAGGTAATATTGGCCACATGGTCCCATCTAAGCATAAAGAAGACTGGGGCATTTATTCTTTATTACAAATACATAAAACCAAACCCAAACAAAACCAATAGAGACCCCGTAGAGAGACCATTCCATCACTAAGGAACAAGGCGGATTGAACAATAGGGCTTCAGTCATCAGTCTTTGAAAAAATTTTGTTTGAGACACAACCACATCCTTTTCTCTGCCAGCAAGTGTTCATATTTGTGAAGTAAGAGCTGGGTGATTCCTGCTACAGTTGGGCTGCACACTTAAAGACATGAAACGAGGGCCAAAAATGGAGCATGGTGAGACAGGGATTTGAAGTACCTTAGTCAACAAAACAAGATAGAGTTGAAGAAGTTTTAGAAATCGCCTAAGGGTCTAATTGCATTCCTTCATTTAACACTGGAAACTACCAAGGGAGAGGGAGGAGTTGGCTTTCTGTGTTGGAGGTCCCCAAGGACACCCTCAAGTTTAATGAGTTGCTAGAAGAACTCTCAAAACTCAGCAGAGCTGTTATTCTCATGGTTATGTTTTATTATGGGGCAGGGATACAGACTGAGTCAGCAAGTAAAAGGGATGCAAGAGTAGTCTGGACAGACTTGGTGTGAACTTTCAGTTGTCTTCTAGTTGTTCAGAAAGCTCTTAATTCTCCTTGAAAGTATATGTAACAATGGTCACAGAGTATTGTCAACCACGGAAACTCACTTAGCTTTATATATATGGTTGTTTGTTTTATTATTTTTTTAGGGGGAGGATTGTCAAGGGTATAGGTGCCTGCCAGTCTATAGCACTCCATCCAGAAGACAAACTGATACTGTGTGGACCAAGGTTCTCAGGCATACAAAAACAAGTGTTTATCACAAAATGTTAGTATAAATATTGCAAAATACATTGATCAGGCAGAATGTTCCAAGGTTATCTCCTAAGAGCTGGTCAAGGGCCAATCCTCCTGAAGACCTTTGGAATGTGTAGGAGTTGGGAAACCCAAGCCTTCTGAGTGAAACCCTTTGCTGTACAATTTCTCAGTTGGCACTATGGCAGACTGAGGTCCATAGCATTCACTAAGGAGTGAGTTGACTTGTCCATGGTAGAGGTAACTCTAGAATGTTTACCAACTGATCCCCTCTAGTTCAGCGGCCAGATTAAGAATATGATCTAGATCAGACTCTTGCATTCAAATTATCTATGGTGCTTAGTAGCATTAGGACTTGAAAGAGCTTTATATAATCTTTCAATGCTGCAGATTTGCAATGTGCACAGATTTACTGTGGGGGTTCAATAAGTTAATAAATGTAAAGCTCTTACCAGAGTACCTGGCCTATTATAGGTGCTTACTAAGTGAAAGCTATTAGTGTTGATTATATTGTCCATTTTAAACACCACTTTTCTCAAGGTTGTGTCTCATGTCTACAAAAATCCTACAGCTTTTGAGAGCCTTCATGTTGATAAATATATATTCAGCAAAGAAAATATGGTGGTATAGGGAATTAAGTGCTGAGCTGATAACCCCAGGATGGACAGAAGCCTCTCCATGGGAGGAAGATGAAGCTGTCTGCTATCATAAACTTTACAGTCTTGGAAATCCTATGGAACAGTTGGAGTCTATCCTACAGGGTTAATAAGAGTCTGTATCTCATTAAAGGGAGTCCCTTGCCAGAGTAGGATAATAACCCTACAGTGACTGTGTTCAGAACACTTTATTTTATTTTAATCATTTTATTTGGGGCTCATACAACTCTTATCACAATCCATACATACACAAATGTCAAGCACATTTGTACATTTGTTGCCCTCATCATTCTCAAAACATTTGCTTTCTACTTGAGCCCTTAATATCAGCTCCTCATTTTCCCCCTCCCTCCCGACTACCCCTCTCTTGTAAACCTTTGAATATTTATAAATAATTATTATTTTTTCATATATTGTACTGTCTGATGTCTCCCTTCACCCACTTTTCTGTTGTCCATCCCCCAGGGAAGAGGTTATATGTAGATCCTTGTAATCAGTTTCCAATATCCAGAACACTTTAAAGCACTCTCTGTTTCACTGAAAACTGAAGACTTATCCATTTGTACATTTAAAATGGCCTTAATTGCGAAGATTTCCCTCAACCACTTCTACTTCCATTTTTAGGAAAGTAAATTTGCTCTGTATACATGTTTTCATCTATTTTAAAATTTTATTGTTTTTTTAATTGAACAATTTTATTTGCATCTAATTCACAAATCATACAGTTCAATAGTTCAATCACCTTAGAAGAGTTGTACAGTCATCAGTTTTCAAAGTGGGTCCTCTCAGGTCTTTTCTCATTTATAGAATCATCTCAGATAAACCTTTCCTCCAAGTTGATTCTCTCCAATACTTTGGTTTTCTCCAGATAAAGGATTTCAAAGTAGTTGTATTACTTGTTTGGCCAAACTTGACCCCAAATGCACCGGCAAAAGGTCTCTGTGACCTTCTGCTCTGATTTCACCATTAAGCTGTGCAGTTTTTGCAAAGTCCATTGACTTCTCTTAGCTTCAGTTTTCTTATCTCTAAATCAAGGGAGAGGAGATGATTACTAAGATTTATTCTGCCTTCATTCACAGATGTTGAATGTGATTATGCTTAATCTATGTCTGAAACCAGTTAGTCGTCACAATTGCACAAACAGCAGTGAGTGTAGGTGAGTATGTGTTCCTGTGGAGGGACCGGGTGGTTGGGAGATGATGAATTGACTGTATTCAGTTTATATTGTTTCCCTGAGGTTTTTTGTTGCTCAGCAATCCTGAATCACAGGTCTGTCAACAAGGAGGCTGTGTTTGGGGTAAGAAACCTTTCTGCTTCCGCTAACTCCCTTCTCCACCCCCTCTCTCCATGCTGTAAATGCCAACGTATTTGGAAGTTCTGGAAAAGAGACTCTAAAAATTTAGAAGTTTTGCAGTTTGGGTCAGACATCTAGATCTTAGAATTGCTTTGTGATCAAGACAGTCAAGTAGACTGACTCTCCTCTCTTCTTGCCAGAATGCAAGACTGAGTTCTAACCAAGCTTTGGACTTAGAAGTGTTTGGGAGGAAACATAATGAGGCATCTTACTCTGATTTTAAGGCTTTTCTTATTCACAAAACCAACTATTAACCATAAGAACCCTGGCCCAAACTGCAAAATTTGCCAGAAATTGTTCTATTACCACCCTACCCAAAGGGGGAAGGCAGGGGTCAATAGAGCCTGTTAAGATTAACCAATGGTTGATCTTCTGTATTTCTTCTTTGGTGGTGCTAATCAAAGGCCACTGGGTCAAACCCATCAGATGCTCCTCAGGAGAAAGATGAAGCTATCTGCTCCTGTAAAGATTTTCAGCCTCAGACAGGGTCGCTATGAGCTGAAATCTATTAGACGTGTGTGGGGGTGGGGGTGGGGGGTAGGTGGTGGTGGTGGTGGTTAATTGGGACAGGGGGCATTTCTTCTATTTATAAATGCTATGGTACCTAGCTTCTTTGAGCCATTTAATTTTCTTCTGGAGTGAAAATGTTCTCCCAATATGCACATAAGGCAGGGATCACTGGTGGTACAGAGCTAAGAGTGAGCTGCTGGGTCTCTGTTCTGTGGAGAAAGATGTGGCAGTCTGCTTCTGTAAAGACTTCCAGCCTTGGAAACCACTTGGTTTATCTAGGGCTGCTGTGACAGAAAAGCCACCAGTGCATGGCTTTAACAAACATAACCGTAGTCTCTGTCTGTTAGGAGCCTAGAAGTCTGAATTCAAGGCGCCAGCTCGAGGAGAAAGCTTTCTTTCTGTGTCTACTCTGGAGGAAGGTATTTGTCTCAGGATCTATGGGCCACTATTCACTATTCCTTGGAGATCTCCATTTGTCTTCATACCAGTCTCCCCCTGGGTCCAGGAGGTTTTCAGTGCAAGGACTCCTGGCCCCAAAGATGATTTCTGCTCTCAGCATTTCTTTCTTGGTGGTATGGCGAAGTCCCTCTTCTGAGCTGGGCTCTTTCTTTCTCCTTTTATTTCTTGTAAGATAGAAGGGTATGCAGCTCACGCACCTTACAATGAATCTGGGTAGTGCTGGAGTAAAGGTGTTGAATTCTACCTTAAGCCCTTTAAAACGGATTGACTGGTCACATCAGATCACGTCAAGGTACTGGACTGCCAAAGGGTCATAAATCATGACCAGACCAAGTTGACATGTAATTGGAGGGGGGGGGGGCTGCAATTCACTCCTTGAAAGAAACCCCATGAGGCAGTTCCATTCTGTCCTACAGTGTTGCTGGGGTTGGAGTTGACTTGATGGCAGGTAACAGGTTTATTTTGGGTTTTGTTTTTGTTTTCGTTTTGGCTATATGCATATAGACTGTTCAGAATAAGGTTTTATGTTCAAATTCCGGTGAGTTTTGATTATTTTAAACAGAAGGAAGGGTGTGCTGGACGATGGTTAAGAAGAGGATCCTATGAGAGACCCTTGACCTTTCTCCCCTCCCCAAGGTTGTTCTTTCAGCAAACTCCCTGCCCACCCCATCACTCCTTTCTCAGTCCTGACATTCTAGACAAATTTCATGCCCAGCAAGCACAAACAAGGCGGAGGGGCCTGCGTGTCTCCGTACCCTGGCAGACCCCGCAATGCCCCTTGGAGCAGGCGCCTATGTCAGCTTTCTTGTAAAGTGATTTAAAAAAGAAACATGCACTGCATGAAGCCTGAATACCAGCATTTTCTGTCATCTGTTGTCATGGTATAGGCTGACATAGGAGCAGTCCCAGCAACGGGGCTGACAGCTTGATGGGCAACTGCCAGGAAGGCACCACTGATGACTGGAGGGGGTGGGCTCTGGGTGGTAGACAAGGTCTGAGGGTGCAGATGGTGGCGATAACAACATCCCAGCAGGGCGACCTTAATCAGTGCTTTGCTCAATACCAGGGTCCTTATTTCAGTCTCACCAGGGAATGCTGACTCAATGTCAGTCCAGTTCACAAAGCCCTTTTTCTGGAAGATAGCAGCAAACAGCAAATATAGTATCTTGAGATGCGTATGGGGTGTTTGAGGTAGCAGAGGAACCTGCTATCCTGCGTTTTGTTCTGGTGGAAATCCTCCTGTGAGACAGAGAGATGGATGAAAGAAGTGTCATTCCCTACTCCTGCTCCTCTCAGCTGCACCTGGTGGATAACATGAAGTGCAGATGTAGGCAACAGTGCTTAGAATGCCAAGGAGGAGAAATCAAAACCCAAAAGGCAAGGCAAGATTCCTTCCCCCAAGCAGCGCTGCTGTGAGACTGAACTTGGCTGAGGAGACTGTTCTGTTCCATGGCCTTGCCCTTTCCTTCCTTGCCCCAGGCTTTTTTGTTGTTGTTGTTCCCATCTGAGCCTTGAAGATCAGGGAAAATTGGAACAGCCATCATTTATTTATTCCATAAACATTAATTGGTTTTATGTACTAGACATTGTGTTACGTGCTGGAGCCATAAAACGGGATCATTAATGCTTCCTCCATGCCCCTGCTTTTTCAGGAGCAGACCACCTGGTAGAGAAGACTAACTTTCAATTTTCAGAAGTGGGCAGCATTTGCCCAGAGGACCAATTCTGAAGGATTAGGGGAGAGGAAGAGTGGAGGCAGGAACCCAGGGGGAAGGTGGGCGAAGTGCTGTTGCACTGATAGGGCTGCAATGAATGAGATGAGACAAAATGTGTGTGAGTTGCTGACTGCATAACTGTTAATCTTCTCTGTAAACCTACACACAATTCACAATAAAGAGTTAAAAAAACATTTTGGGACAAATTCATGTTGTTTTTAGGTACCCTTGAGTCAGTTCTAACTTTTAGCCACCCTACACACAGCAGGATGAAACACCATCCAGTCCTGTGCCATCCTTACAATTGTAATGTTTGAATCCATAATTGCAACCATTGTGCCAATTCCTCTCATTGAGGGTCTTACTCTTTGTGCTGACCCTCTGTGTCCTTTACCAGGGTCGCTCCTGATAATAAGTCTTCAGTATGTAAGACGACCTTTCAAGTCCTCATTCTTTTTTCCCCCATTTATTCTTTTTTGTTTGTTTGTTTTTTTATTTTTCATTTTTTTAAAATCATTTTCTTAGGGGCTCATACAACTCTTATCCCAATCCATACACACATCAATTGTGTAAAGCGCATTTGTACATTCATTGCCCTCATCAT
>NW_022111329.1:3102731-3107106 GCF_000313985.2 Echinops telfairi | reverse complement strand
CCACAGTTTTTTAATCCAATCGTCAGTTGATGGAAATTTGGGTTGCTTCCAACTCCTTGCAATTGTGAACTGTGCTGCAATGAACATTGGAGCACAGATGTCTGGCCTTGGTTTGTTTCATGCCTCTTCTGGGTATATGCCTGGGTCATATGGTAACTCAATTTCCATCTGTTTTAGACATCTCCAGATCGATTTCCATGTACAAGTTCTGAATGAGCACAAAGAAGTGTTCTGGAATTCCCATTCATCTCAAAGTTATCTACAGTATATTATAGGCCACACAGTTAAATGCCTTTGCATAGTCAATGGAACACAAGTAAATATATTTCTGGTATTATCTGCTTTGAGCTAAGGTCCACCTGACATCATAAGTAATGATATTCCTTGTTTCACATGCTCTTCTGAATCTGACCTGAACTTTTGGCAGTTTTTTTTCAATGTACTGCTGCAACCATTGTTGGATGATCTCAAGCAAAATTTTACTTGTGTGCGATATCAATGAAATCACATTGTAATTTAAGCATTCTGTTGAGTCACATTTCTTTGCAATGAGCACAAATATGAATATCTTTTAGTCAGTTGGCCAAGTAGCCGTCTTCCAAATTTCTTGACAGAGACCAATGAGTGCTTCTAGTGTGTCTTCGGTTTTCTGAAACATTTCAACGAATGTTCCATCAATTCCTGGAGCCTTGTTTTTGGCTAATGCATTCAGAGCATCTTGAACTGAATTTCCTTCAGCACCATTGGCTCTTACTCATATGCTACCTCCTGAAATGGTGAAATGTCGACAAATTCTTTTTGGTACAGTGACTCTCTGTATTCTTTCCATATTCTCTTGATGCTTCCTGCATGCATATCATTCAATATTTTGCCTATAGAATCTTTCAAGATTGCAATTAGAAGCTTGAACTTTTTTTCCCCTTGAGTTCTTTCACTTTCAGATAGGCTAAGCGTGTTATTCCCTTTTGGTTTTCCAATTCTAGATCCTTGCACATTTCATTATAATATTTGACGTTGTTTTCTTGAGCTGCCCTTTGAAATTTTCTATTCAGCTCTTTGACTTCATCCTTTTTTCCCATTTGCTCTAGGTACTTTATGAGTAAGAGTAAGTTTCAGTATCTCTTCTGACATCCACTTTGAGCTTTTCCTTCTTTTCTATCTTTTAAATGACCTTTTTCTTTCTTCATTAATGATGGTCTTGATGTCCTCCCACAGTTCATTAGCTCTTTTGTCATTAGTGCTCAAAGTCTCAAATCTGTTCTTGAGATATTCTCAAAATTTAGGTGGGATAGACTCAAGGTTGTGTTTTGACTCTTATTGATTAGTTTTAATTTCTTTCAGCTTTACCCTAAAATTACATATGAGCGATTGATGGTTTGTTCCACAGTCGGCCCTTGGTCTAGTTTTAGCTGCTGATATTGTGTCCTTCCACAGATGTAGTCAGTTTGATTTCTGTGAATGCCATCTGGAGAAGTGCATGTGTACAGTTGCCTTTTGTGTTGTTGACAAAAAGTATTTGCAGTGAATAAGTCATTAGTTTTGCAAAATTTTATCATGCGGTCTTTATTTTCCAATCTATCACTAAGTTCATGTTTTCCAACTACTGTTCCTTCTTTTTTGTTTCCAACTTTTGCATTCCGCTATCATTGTATCATGATTGCATGTTGTTAGTCTGGGTCAACTAGAGAAACAAATTAATAGACACTCATGTGTTTAAGAAAGAGCTTTATATACAAGAGCAGTTGTATATTGAGAAAATATCCCAACCCAGTCCAGATCAAGTTCATAAGTCCGATATTAGCCCATATGTCTGATACCAATCTATAAATTCCTCTTCAGACTCAAGCAACACATGCAATGACACCAAATGCAGAAAATCACAGGCCAGGGGGTGGAAAGTCTTGTGGCTACAGTGACGGTGCAAGCATCTCAGTGCTGGTTTGGGTCTCCATGTGGCTCCTCCAGCTCCAGGGCTCTAGCATAACTACATGTGTTTTGTCATCAGGAATACCTCTCAGGGAAAGTCTCCTGCTTCCCGGGGGAATACAGGAGTTCCCCAAATCCTCAGGAGAAAGCTATGCCCACACAGAGGCCTCATTGGCTGTGACCTGATTGACAGGCTAGACTCCGCCCCTTTGCAAGTTGACAGATTATGTAACTGCCACACGTTTCGTCAATTTCCAACTGAAGTGATTGGTGGAATTCATCAGTTTCATCATCGCTAGCTTTTCTAATTGGTGAATAAAGTTGAATAATAATTTTATTGTCGGATTTCCTTGAACGGTGATAGATATAATCCTATCACAGATAGTATTTTACTTCTTGATGGATTTAGCAAGATCCTTCTGACCATGAATGCCATGCCATTCCTCTTGATTGTGTTATTCTCAGCATAGTAAACCATATGGTTTGCTGATTCCAAGTGGCCAACATCAGTCCATTTCAGTTCACACATGCCTAGGATATTGATCTTCATGTGTTCCATTTTGTTTTTGACCACTTAAAAATGTCCTAAAGTCACACTTCACACATTCCAAATTCCAATCATCTGAAGATTTTTGCAGCTGTTTCTCTTTACCTTGAGTGGTGCCCCATTAGCAAATGAAGATTCTGAAAGCTCTGCTTCCAGGGGCTTTACCTGACTCACATCACGATGGTCTACACCCCTCCAAGAAATCAGTTTCTCTTCAGTCACATTTCCAGTGGCCTCAGACCTTAGGGGTCCATTCCCCAGCACTAGCTCTGACAATGTTCTTCTTCCTTTGTGTAGGCATTTAGCATTTGAAAATGTTTTGAAGCTAGGCATACAGTTTTCAGGGGCTTCTTCCTCCTAAGTGGGGAGTTGAGCCCTTCTTCATTGTCTGTCCTTAGTCTGGAAGCTCTAATGTAACCTGTTCAATTTGGGTGACCCTCCTGGCATTTGACATACCTTTAACATAGATTCCAGCTTCACAGAAACACACAAGCCACCACACTATAAAAAACTGACAGACAAGCAGGGGGCATGCATATGAAGTAATTTTAAAATACCATAGTTTGGGTCAAGTGTGCCCTAGTCCTTAAAATGACATCTTTGCTCTCTAACATTTTAAAGACATCCTGTGCAACAAATCTGCCCAATGCAATGCCTTCTAATTTCTTTACTGCTGCATCCATGAGCTCTGATTGTGCATACAAGTAAAAAGAAATCCCTGACCATTTTGATTGTTCTCTGTTTACCATGATTTTACCTATTGGTCCTGTTGTGAGGATTTTGTTTTCTTTACATTGAGTTGAAATCCATGCTGAATACTACAGTCCTTGATTTTCATTAGCAAGTGCTTCAAGTTCTCCTCACTTACAGCAAGCAAGGTTGTATCATCTGCATACCATAGGTTGTTGATAAACCTTCCTCCAATCTGATGCAACATTTTGTTTTGTATAATCCAGTTCCTCAGATTATTTGCTCAGCATATACAATGAATAAGTATAGTGAGAGGGTACAACCCTGATGCTCAACTTTCCTGATTTAAACCATAATTTCTCTTGTTCTCTTTGAACAATTACCTCTTGGTCCATGCACAGGTCCTGCATGTGCCCAATTTAGTGTTATGGGGATCCCCATTTTTCTGTGTTACACGTAGTTTGTCATGATCCACCTTTGTATGCTCTATAAAACACAAGTATGCATATTCCTGGTATTCTCTGCTTTCAGCCAAGATCCATCTGACATCATCAATGATATCCCTTTCTGACTCTGACTTGAATTTATGACAGTTCTCTGTCTATGTATTGCTGCAGTTGTTTATATATTTTCTTCAAGAAAGTTTTGCTTACATGTGATATTATGATATTATTCAATACTTTCAACATTCTTTGGGGTTATCTTTCTTTGGAATTGTCACAAATATAGATCTATCCCTGTTGACTGGCCAGATAAGTGTCTTCCACTTTTCTTGGCATTGACAAGTGAATATTTCAAGTGCTTCATCAAGTTGTTGAAATATTTCAATTGCTATTCAGTCAATTCATAAAGCCTTGTTTTTGACCAATGCTTTCAGTACAGGTTGGACTTGGTTCAAAACCTTCAGTTCTTCATCATATGCTACCCCTTGAAATAGTTGAATGTGAACCAGTTCTCTTTTGTACAATAACTGTTCATTCTTTCCACCCCTTTAAAATGCTTCCTGCATTGTTCAATATTGCAACTTGGCACTTTGAATTTTTCTTCAGTTCTTTCAGCTTGGGATATGCTGTGCATATTCTTGGGTTTTGGCTACCTAAGTTCAGTTTTGGGGTGGTTTTTTTTTTTTAGGTACATTTTATTATAATTTTTTACTCTGTATTCTTCCACTGCTCTTTGAAATTTTCTGTTCAGTCTTTTTTTTATGTACAT
>NW_022111329.1:3071110-3100434 GCF_000313985.2 Echinops telfairi | reverse complement strand
CCCCTTGGGTGGGTTAGCGCCCTGTGCCCCCGCTACCCATTTCTTCCTTATTTTCATCATTTTTTTTTGTTCCCTTTCCCCACCTCCTCCCCTGTCTGTTCAGTCTTTTATTTACACATTTATTCCATTAGCTTTACCTACTCTACAAAGAGGAGCAGTTTTCAGTCTCCTCTGACATCCACCTTGGCCTTTTCTTCTTTTCCTGCCTTTTAAATGACCCTTTGCTTTCTTTATCTATGAAATTCTCGATGTCATCTCACAATTTTTCAGGTCTTTGTTTATTAGGGTTCAATATGTCAAGTATATTCTTAAGATGTTCTCTAAATTAAGATGGGATGCATTCAAGTTTGTATTACGGCTTTTATAGACTCCTTTTTAATTTTCTTCAACTTCGACCTGAACTTATATACAAGCAGTTGATGTTCTGTTCCACAGTTGGGCCCTGGCCTTGTTTTAGCTGATGATATTGCGCTTCTCCATCATCTCTTCCCCACAGTTATAGTCAATTTGGTTCCTGTGTATTTCATCTGGTGATGTCTGCATGTAGAGTCACTTGTTTAGGTTGCTGAAGAGAAGGTATTTGCATTGAAGAAGTTGTTGGACTTTAAAATTCTATCATGTGATCTCCAGCTTTGTATCATCACAAAGGTCATATTTTCAACTGCTGGTTCTTCCTCTTTGTTTCTAACTATTGCAGCCCAATCTTCTAGAATTATCAATGCATATTTATTGCATTTTTTGAGCAATTTTTCATTGTTTAAGTTGGTACAATTCTTCCATTTCTTCATCACTAGTTTTAGAGGTTGGTAAGTAAAATTTGGATAGCAGTTGTATTAATTGGATTTCATTGTTGACATGTAGATATCCCATCACAGACAACATTATACTTTAAGATAGATCATAAAATATTCTTTTTTTACAATGAATGCAATGTCATTCCTCTTGAGTTTGTTATTCCTGGCATACTAACCATATGATTGTCTAATCTAAAGTGACCAATACCAGTCTATTTCAACTCACTAATTCCTAAGATGTTGATATTGATGCATTTCATTTCATCTTTGATGACTTCCAATTTTCCTAGATTCATACTTTGTACTTCCATATTCTGATTATTAATGGATGTTTACAGTTGTTTCTTTTCATTTTGATTTGTGTCTCATCAGCAAATTAAGACTTTGCTCTACCCCTGTCATTAAAGTCAACTGTAACGTGAGGAGGCAACTCTTCCCCAAACTGTATTTTGATTGACTTCCAATCAGAGGGACTCCTTTGTTGACACTATATCTAACAATGTTCTGCTGCGCTTCATGGGTTTTCATTGGAAGACTTCTCAGATGTCATCCTGCTCCCATTTCCAGTGTGCTTTTAGATTGGAAGCTGTGCTGAAACTTGACAAAATGGGAGATCTTGATGCTTTGGGAGCTACCAGTGGCATAACTTCCAACATCACAGCAATTGACTGTAATTCAATAAACTGACAGATTATTAGTGGACAAATCACAGATACTTACTATACAAAAAATATAAAACTGTGAACCCATTATTTCTCTACACACTCTTCAACTAAATCGATAAATTCCTAGAAGCAATGCTTCCATCTCTGTAACCCTTTCCTGAAGAATTCTACATACTTTTAATTTTAAAAAATTATATCAAAACAACAGCTTTAGGATCCTTGAGGGACTAAAATTGTGTTCCTCTGAAAAGTTCTTTGAATTTGGGGGACAAAAAGAGTCTCAAATGACAAGGTCAAGGCTGTCAGGTGGATGGGCCTTTCCCAATGGAATTATTCTAAGACAATTATTGCTTTCTTTAAAGAATGAGCAGAGACATTGTCAGATGAAAAAAAAATTCTTTGGTGGGATAGTCCTAGCCTTTTTCTCATTAATGCAGATTTTCATTTTCTTAAAAGGTATTACAAATGAGCCCCTGTGATTGTCTTGTGTCCTTTTGAGAAAGATTATCAAAATTACCCCCTTTGAGATTCACAAAAAACCATCACCATAACTTTCTAAGCTGATAGTTCTATCTTGCTTGAATTTAATTGGCTCAGCCAATCCTCTCAGAAGCCATTTTTTTAGATGGACATTTTTTTGAAGGCACCCATTAGGAGACTAAAACAAATGTATTACCATGATAACTTGTCTGCAACCCTACACTGCTTACAGAGACATGTTTAAACAAACTTTATTTGGAATAATCCTGAAGACGGCCCCTCTGAGAAAACATAGTAGCCACGACAATAAATTAGTGGATACCACAGAACTGGACATTGTTTTATTCTGTACATGAATGAACATGAGTTGGAGGAGTAAAATCAAGGGCAGCTTTCAACAACAACATAACTTCTTTGAGGAAACATATATTCAAATATTTGTTCAGTTTGATGCTTTTTTGTTTTTACTTATTGATTTTGATCATTCTTTATATAGTGTGAGTTTTATTTACCCTTATTTTAAAACATTTTCCAATCTTTCCATTGTTTTAGTAGTAGTTTTTTAAAAGAGAAAATATTTTTAATCTTGACAATAATCAATTTAGCAGTTTATTTTATGGCTTTTTTTTTTCTCACCTAAAAAATTCATTCCTAACTCAAATTCACAAACATTTCCTTTTAGATGTTTTATAGTTTTAGGTTTCTACATTTAGGTCTTGATTCCAGTCTCTGCTAAAATTTTTACAAGCATTGGGCTGGGTTGAAGCCTGTTCTGCCTCTTGTATAGGCATACCTATGTATACGTATACCTAATTGTTCTACCATGGTTTGTTGAAAAGATTACCCTTCATCCAATAAATTGTCTTTGCAACTTTTCTGAATAGATTTTTGAACTCTTTATTCTGCTTCACTGATTCCTTTGCTTGGTTTTATGCCAATAACACACTATATCTTGATATCTGTGGCTATAATACATCTTGAAATTAGGTGGTGTTATTTCACTAATTTCATTTTTATTTTTGAAAGTTGCTTTGGTTATTCTAAATCTTTTCCATTCTCATCTGAATTTAAGATTTTATTGCTTAAGGATATTTGTGAATGTCAAAAGTTCTTTTCATATTTTCCTTACAATTGAACTGATTGTTTAGTTAATGAGAGAGGATATGGAGAAAAGAGCCTTGGCTAAAGAGAAGAATTTGCAATTCTTAAACAGGACATGTAGCAGCTTGTGGTGCAATACATTTCTGATAAATTGCAGGAGGTCAAATATGCTTCCAATTTGAGCAGTGGTTCTCAACCTTCCTAATGCTGTGACTCTTTAACACAGTTCCTTATGTTGTGGTGACCCCTAACCATAAAATTATTTTTGTTGCTACTTCAGAACTGTAATTTTGCTACAGTTCTGAGTTGTAATGTAAACATCTGATATGCAGGATGTGTTTTCATTGTTACAAATTGAACAAAATTAAGCAAAGCATAGTGATTAATCACAAAACAATATGTAATCATATATTGTGAAATATTTGTGTGTTTTCCAATGGTCTTAGGTGAGCCCTGTGAAAGGGTCGTTCGACCCTCAAAAGGGGTCAAGATCCATAGGTTAATAACTGCTGGATTTGAGCCAATACAGGCAGTGGTGCTCATCTTGGAAGCAGTGGGAAGTTCCTCGTTATTCTTTAACATCACCAGAAGGATACATTTGTCATCCTGAACATTTACCTAAATGCCCTCCTTTGGACTCTTTAAGAATGTGACAGTGACAGTGCAATGAGAGGTAGGACCAGAGTGGTGATCCACATCTGCACATTTAGGTTCTTGTAGCTTCATTGCAACTATATTTCATGTGAGAATATCATGAGAAAAGGAATGGAGAGAAATCTGCTTGCTAATGTCAGAGACTTCTTCAATTTTCTCTGCCTAAGCCTGAACCGTTAGCAAACTTGATGAAAGTTATAGTTCCTCTCTTTACAAAGCATGCATGTGCACAAATATATTTTCTTTGTGTGTCAGAGAGCAGATGTGGATGATGTGTCATATTTTGTTTGTCTAGCACTGAGATTCCCCTTCCTCTGAGTATTCTGATCACCTGGTAGGAGGAATTCTCTTTCCTGCTTTATCATGGTGTGTAGGCATTCTCATGGCAGCCCTATTCCCACCCATGCCACCTCCCACCATGATGCATGATGGAGGCCAAATTATTTCTTAGTCTGATGGACCCTGAATGTGGAAAATTGAACCTGGAACCAATGAAGTCAAGACAGAGGGCTATGTGGAGATGACACTAAACAAAAGCATTAGCTTCAATGTTGTTGTGTGCTTTAGAGTTGGTTCTGACTCATAGTAGTCCTATATGACAGGATAGAACTGTCCCTATAGGGTTCACAAGGTGGTAATCTTTAAGGAAGCAGACTGTCCCATCTTTCTTCGGTGTAGCAAGTGGTGGCTGGAATCTCCCACCTTTCAGTTAGTAACCAAGTACTTAACCACTATGCCAACAGGGCTTTTTATTAACTTCAGGATTAGTGCTAATTCTCTAGACTTTCATTGTCCATAAATGTGTGTCTACTCTTTCCACAGACTTGTCAAACTGAAACAGCATTTGACATTCCCCTCTTACCTAATGGAAGTCCTTGATTTTATTGATAAGTAAACAGATCTAGAAAGTCCAAAGGACATGTCCTAAATGGTTTTCTCCACTTCACAAGTACAGGCAGAGCTGGGTCTGAGAAATTAAAACTCTCAGTTCATTTTTCTTTCAGTTACTTTCATTTTCCATGTTAAATATATAATTAGATATTTGCCTACTTAATTAAATACACACAGATACAAAGGTATTTATACCATAACCATAGATAATGGTGTCATTGGAGGATAACTTTGATACTAGATGAGATCAGGGAAGAGGAATTAAAAGTATTAATTAGTAGGACTAAGCATAGCCAACACGTGTCTATCAAAGGAGGCTTGCATGTTGCTGTGAGGCTGAACAGATTTCAGTGGAACTTCCAAACTTAGACAGACTAGGAAGGAAGACCTAATGATCTACTTGTGAAAATCAGACAAGACAAATCCTGTATGTCACAATGATGTGATTCCCTTGTTCATGGAATCACCATGAGTCAGGGATTAACTTAAAGCAGCAAACAATTACAACAACAAAGTGAATTATGTTTAGAATGAATTTTCAAAATCTCAAAGCATCCCTGAAAAGTCTTACATTACAAGGTTCTGGACAGAATGGGAATAAAAAGGTGGAACAAGACTCAAAACTTATCAACGGAACCAGGCTTACTGGTGGGATAGAGACTAGTGGAACCCCAATGCTATGGCCCTTAGTTGTGCTTTAGGTCTGGAACTGAACTCACCCATGTGAGAATAATCAACCATTTAAGATCAAAAGGGCAACATTTACTCAAGGACAAAGTACAGAGGGTTAGGAAAGGAAGTACAAAAAGAGGAAACAGAGAGGAAATGTGATAAATGATAGTCCATTGAGGAGATTGCGAAGGATGAGTTGAAACAAAATGTGTATGAGCTGTTGAACATAAAACTGACAATTTGTTCTGTAAACTTTCATTTAATTCACAATAAAAAAGTTTTTAGAAAATCCCCAAACATCCTCATACATTTTTTATTTCAATGGCCAGAGTATGCCAGGGTTTTCTGAGTCAATTTTACTAAGTCACTTAGCTAAATTGGGGAAACTCGTTCAGTGCTATCAATGTTGTTGCTGATGTTAGGTACCATTGAGTTGGTTCCCTGTGCACGACAGAACAAAACACTGCTCAGTCCTGTGCTATCCTCACAATTGTTCCCATGCCTCAGTCTATTGTTGCAGCTCTTGTATCAATCTATCTGGTCGAGTGACTTCTTTTTCTACACTGCCCCTGCACTTTACCAAGCATGATTCCCTTTTCCAGGGACTGGTCTCTTCTGACAACAGGTGTCTCAGGAGCACACTGGCCTTACTTCTTCCAAGACAGATTCGCTTGTCCTTTTTGCAGTCCATGGTACTTTCAATATTCTTCTCCAGTACCACAATTCAAATGTATCAATTCTTCTTCCGTTTTCTTTACTTAATGTCCAACTTTCACATGCATATGAGGTAATTGCAAATACCATGGCTTGGTATTTTCAGGCTCACTTTAACCCTCAAAGCAAACATCCTTGCTTTACAATACTTTAAAAAGGCCTTGTGCAGCAGCTTTACCTAATGAAACTCATCTCTGTATTTCTTGACTGCTGCTTCCATGAACATTGATTGTGGATCCAAGCAATACAAAATTCTTGACAACTTTAATCTATTCTTCATTTATCATGATATTATCTACTGATCCAGTTGTAGGATTTTGGTCTTTCTTACATTGATTTGTAAATGATACCAAAGGCTGCAATCCTTGATCTTCATCAGCAAGTGCTTCAAGTCTTCTTCACTTTCAGCAAGCAAGGTTGCGTCAACTGCATATCACAGGCTGTGAATGAGCACTTCCTCCAATTCTAATGTCATATTCTTAATATAATCCAGTTTCTCTGATTATTTACTCAGCATACAAATTAAACAAGTATAGTGAGAAGATACAACCCTGTCGCACACCTTTCCTGATTTTAAACCATGTACTAATCTCTTGTTGCCCAACTATCATGTTAGCCCTTCGTTCGGGTTTCAGTAATTCCTCTCCATTACATTGTCCATGATCAAACCTTACCAGGCATCCTACGCCCTTCTCACCATCAATTTTAGATCACTTGTTGTTCCCTTGTCCCTGAGTTTGTTAACACCCACTTCCTTTCCCCCATCTCCCTCATCTCCCATATCCCCCAGAACCGTTGGTCCCATTATTTTCTCTTCTGGATTGTTTATCCTGCCTCCCTTATCAAGATAAACATGCAAAAGCAAAAATGAAATGAATCAACAATAAAAAAGAAAAGCCTATAAATAGTTCCAGGTCTGTCTGTTGACCTTTATGAGTGTTTCCGATTGAGTTTGATGAGGGGCCACACCCTGCCCCCAAAGTCTATTTTTGGGATTCCTGGGGACTTCATAGTTTTGCTCCCCTTGCTGCTCTATCACATGTTTTTCATGTTTCTCGCCAGTGTGGTGGGGTCAGATCAGGCACAATTTCCAGGCTGTGTCTCAAATGTTGTCCCTGTAGTGCTATGGGTCAGTGAAGGGACATCATGTCTCGTGGTGGGGCTGGCCCTATGGTCATCTCTGTGCATTGGCTGCTCCAAGCAGCAATATCATTCTTGAGACTTTGTGGTCCAGGATGTGTTCCAATCTCTCTCTCTCGTTCCCTCTTAGTTTGCTCCCTTCTGTTCTGAGCAGACATGCCCCTCTACCTGAGCTGTAAATTAAGTGCTGTCCTCTATAGTGCGTTCTTCTGGGAAAGGGGTTCACATAGCTGGGATTGGTGCTGGCCCTAAAGACCTCTCTATTAGTTTGCTGCTTCATACTGGCATGTTGCATTCACATCCTGGTACACCATGTTGAGGTCTGGTCCCTCTCTCCCTTGGCTTAGTGCCCTGTTTCTCTGCTACCCATGTCCTTTTTTTTTTCTTCCCTTTCCCCTTTCCCCCTCCTTTTTAGTTGGCTGCTATATGTAGCCCTAGATTGGGTCTGACACCTGCCATAGTGCCTGGAACTTGCCCCAGGAATGTATGCATATAGTAGCTTCTCAATTATGCCCTTTTTTTCTTTTTAAGCTTACCTCAGTGGACTAATTTTGTGCTTGGCTTACTTTGCTCAACATAATTTCCTCCTGTTCTTCCCATGCAACGATTTGCTCCATGGGTTGGTTTTCAGAGATGCGTAGTACTGCATTGTATGTATGTACCACAGTTTTTATTCCATTCATCTCTTGATGGAAAGTTAGGTGTTTCCAACTCCTTGTGATTGTAAACTGCACTGTGGTGAACATTGGCGCTCAGATGTCTGGCCATGGTCTGTTTTATGCCTGTTCTGGGTATATGCTCAGTAGGGGGATTGCTGGGTCATATGGTAAACAGATTTCTATCTGTCTTAGGTATCACCAAAATGATTTCCATAATGGCTTCTTATACCTACAGGTCCACCAGCAGTGGATGAGCATTCCTATCTCACCACAGCCCCTCCAAAACTTGTTATTTTATGATTTTTTGAATTAGGCTATCTTTGAGAGTGTTGAGTGGTATCTTAAAGTTGTTTTAATTTGCATTTCTTTTATGGCTAATGATCAAGAACATTTTCTCATATATTTATTGGCCATTCGGATTTCTGCCCTTGTGAACCTTCTGTTGAGGTCCTTTGTCCACCTCATCAATGAACTTTTTTTATTATTGTAAGCTATCAGAGTATTGTAGATTTTAGTAATAAGGCCTTTGTCTGATGTGTCATTGCTAAAGATGTCTCCCCAGTCTGTGGGCTCTTTTATTGCATTCTTGGCAAATTCTTTTGATGTACACAAGTGTTTTATCTTCACCATATTCCACTTGTCAATTTGTGCCTCCTCTGTGTTTCTCTCCTTCTCTATTTCTGATAGTCTATGTAGCCCCTGCACCATAATTCTCAGGTTTGTCCCAATTCCATCATTAATGGCCCTCACAGTTTGGGGTTTTTCCTCTAGATCGTGCTCCACCTTGAGTTTATTCTTGTGCATGGAGTGAGGTAAGAGTCTTGCTTCATATTTTTGAAGGTATTTATCATTTTTTTCCCAAGCACCACTTGTTGAAAAGGGCATCTGCTTCCCATTTGATATTTTTTTTGGCTCTTATCAAAGATCAGTTGTCTGTAGATGGATGATTTTAACTTCTGGATTTCCAGTTCTTTTCCATTGGTCTGAGTATCTGTCATTATAACAGTACCACGTGGTTTTGACCACTGTAGCTGTATAATATGTGCTACAGTCCGGTAAAGCAAGCCCTCTGACCTTGTTTTCTGTCTTGAGGAGTTCTCTGCTAATTCTGGGTTTCTTCCCTCTCCATATGAAGTTGGAAATCTGTTTTTCCAATTCTTTGAAGAAAGATTATGGTATTTTTTATTGGGATAGCATTAAACATAGTGGCTTGGGAAGAACTGACTTTACTAAATTGAGTCTTCTGATTCATGAGCATGGGATATTCTACCATTTTGTGGAGGTCACTCTTGGTTTCTTGTGCTGGTGCTCTGTAGTTTTCCTCTTACAAATCTTTTGGGTTTTTGTCAGATATATATCCTACATATTTCAATTTGTGAAGGGTACTACCTTTTTGATTCCCTCTTCCGTTTTCTTGTCCTATGTATATAGCAGTCTGATGGACGTTTGTTTATTGATCTTGTATCCTGCCAATCTGCCATATTCTTCTATCCCTTCCAGAACTCCCCTTGTGAAGCTTTTGGAATTTTCCATATATAAAATCATATCATCTGCGAATAACAATAGTTTCACCTCTTCCTTCCTCCCTTCCTTCTTTCTTTGACTTATGTGGTTAGCTAGGGCCTTCCATATGATGTTAAATAAGAGTGGGTACAAGGGACATCTTCTCTGGTCCCCTTTTTCAGTGGGATTGTTTTCTTGACTACCACATTGGATGTTGGTTTTTGATATAGCTTGTAATATATTGTGGAATTTTTCTTCCATTCCTATCTTCTTGAGTGTCTTAAACAGGAATAGGTGTTGGATGTTGTCAAATGCTTTTTCTGCATGTATCCATATTATCATGTGATATGTGGCAAATAATGCTAATGGTCTTTCATACGTTAAACCATACCTGCATCCCTGGAATGAATCCCACTTGGTCATGGTGAATTATTCATTTATATCCATTTGTATCCTATTGGCCAGTATTTTGTTAAGGATTTTTACATTGATGTTCATTAAGGATATTGCTTTGCAGTTCTCAATTCTTCTGTGATCCTTGCTTACTTTAGGTATCAGAGTTCTACTAGCTTCATAAAAATGGTTTGCCATCTTTTTCTATGCTCCAGAATAGTTTCTGTAGGATTAGTGTCAGTTCTTCCCTGAATGCTTGCTAGAATTCTTCTGTGAAGCCATCTGGCCCAGGGGATTTTTTTGTTGGTAATCCTTTGATAACCTTGTCTAATCTTTCTATTGCTATGGGTCTGTTGAGATTCTTGATGCCCATCTGGGATAGTCTAAGGAGGGATTGTTTTTCCAAATAGTGATCCATGTTTTTCAGGTTGCTAAATTCATAGGAGTATAGGCCTTCACAGCACTGTGTAGTTATCCTTTTAATTTCATTAGGGTCCATTGTAATGTCCCCTGTTTCATCCCTCACCTTGGCTATTGAACTTTGTTTCTTCCTTTCTTTGGTTGGGTTTGCCATTGTTCCGTTGATTCTGTCACTCCTTTCAAAGAACCAGCTTTTAGCTACATTTATTTTTCCCACTGTTTTCTTGTTTTCCTTCTCATGTATCTCAGACCTGATTTTTGTTATTTCTTTTCTTTGCTATTAGTAGGATTGTCCTATAGACTCCGCTCTAAGTTTTGTTCCAGTATATCAATCATAAGTCTCTCTTCCTCTTTCATGGGTGCATGTATTGCTATCAGCTTCCTTTTATAACTGCTTTTTTGTGTCCCAAAGGTTTTGGTATGTCATATTCTCATTCTCGTTGGTTTTTAGAAACTTTCTAATTTCATCTCTTATCTGGGCCAGTACCCACTCATTCTGCATATTCATCCTCCAATTGCTTGCCCTTGTTTTCTTAATAGTCCTTTTGTTGATTTCCAGCCTTATGGCAGAGTGGTCTGAGAGGGAAGTCTGTGTGATACCTATGTGCTTGAATTTACACAGAGTTGAATTTTGTCCCTGCATGTCGTCTATATTTGAGTATGTGCTATGTGGACTTGAAAAAAATGTGATTTTTTTTTTTTTCATTTGGGTGGAGATCTCTGAAAATATCGCTCAGGTCAAGTTGCTTAGACTTTAAATCTGTTGCCTATTTGTTACACTTCTTTCCCTGTAATATAGTTTTCTCAGAGAGTTGATTATTAAAGCCACCTAATATAATTGTTGAGCCTGTGATTTCTTTTTTCATCCTTTGGATTGGATCAGGTCACACCTGTGATACCTGGCCTGTGAGCCAAGTGAGCCAATGTATATGTTAACATTGTACTGAAGTCTGCTATTGTTAGCTGACATCATACTGGCTTCTTAGTGATGGTGTCTCCATGAACATTAAAGTAAAATGCTGCCCCGTCCTGCACCATCACTCTGACAGAGTTCAACTCAGACTATTGTGGTCCATAGGGCTTTAACTGACTGCTTTTCAGACATAAATCACCTGGCCTTTCTCTGAGGTCCATCTTCATTGGGAAATATATTTAATTCCGCAACACAGCAGCATGCCAGTTTCTATTGGCAGATGGGTGGTAGCTGTATTTGTGATGCATGGACCAGAAATCAAACCAGAGCCCTCTACACAGAAGGTGAGAATTCTACTACTGAGGTTACCAAAACCCACTGCCATCGACTTGTTTCCAGCTTTTAGTGACCCCTATATATGATTCCTGAAACCATAAAGTTTTACAGGAACATATAGCCTCATTATTCTCACAAAGAGTAGCTTGGAGGTTTGAATATTCAACCTTGACAGATTTCGTGGGTCTCTCGTTCGCCATGTATATATTTATTATGTTCACCGATTCTTGGTCTACTGTTTCCTTGAACATTGTATAGTGCCCCTCCTTATCTCTTGTTATGACTTGCATCTTGAGATCACTTTTGTCTGCGATTAGGATTGCAATCCCTGCTTTTTTTGAATTGCTATTTGCTTGCTATGTTTTTGCCTGTCTTTGATTCCCAGTCTTTTTTTTTGTCTGTAATCTTGAGCTGTGTCTCCTGTAGGCAGCAAATTGGTTGTGTTTTCTAAGCCAGTCCACTAGTCTCTGTCCTTTAGTGGCCGAATTTAGTCTATTGATATTCAGGATTATTAAATCCATCTGTGGACTCTGTGATGTCATCTTATATCTTTTATATTGGATATTTTCCTACCTCCCTTTCTTATCAATGTGTTGTGCATGTGTGTGTGTGTGTGGTTCATTCTTGCCTTCTTTTCATTGTTGAGCCAATGCTATGGTGAGGACTGTTTTTGATTTGTTGACCTCTGGGTGGAGTTATTCTATGTGGTGGTCTCTTATTTATGTTTGGCAAGTGTTCTTCTGCCCATTCCTGTTCGGCAAGGATCTTTTGTAGGGCTGGATTTCTTTTACCATATTCTTTGAGTTTTTCCTAGTCTGGGAAGGCTTTTACTTCTCCATCTAAACAGATAATTTGGCTGGGTAGAGTATTCTTGCATTTGCTTTATTTTATTTTAACTTTTGGAACATGTTACTCTATTCTCTGGTCTTCACCATAGTGTCCACTAGTAGATCTAAGCATATTCTTATTTGGGTGCCTTTATAGGTGACTGCTCCCCCCCCCCATCCCCCACCCCCACTACCCCATAGCTACTTTTATGATTTTCTCCTTTTCCTCAAAGTTGGATATGCCTTGGTGACTTCTCTGGATTCATTCTAGCTGGTGTCCTTTTGGCTTCCTGAATCATTGCCTGATTTTCATTTATTACGCTGGGGAAGTTTTCCTCTAAGTTATCCCTCATTATTTTTGCTGTTGACTTCTTTGTTGTATCTTATTCCAGTAGACCAATTATTCTAGTATTGTTCCTATTTATAGTATCAGATATTTTTCTCAGGTTTTCTTCAGCTTCTCTGATTATCCTGTTTGTCTTTCTCCTTTGCTGAAGTCTGCCTGGTTATCCTGTAGGTCATTGGTATGATTCTCTGTATCTTTGAGTCTGTTGGTGAAGTCTGTGAATTTACTACTTTTTTTGGTTACCTCATCCTTTAACTCTTGTATTTCCCTTTGGTGTGTAGTTCTTATCTCAGCTCTCATTTCATCCTTATGCTGTATTGCTTCCCTCATATCCTGTATGACTAAGCACCATTCTGAAGATTTCTTTCTGTGGCAGGTCACTTTCTGCCCCTTCTATGAATTCCGTTAGGTTAAGATCATCCACTGACATTGGAAGAAGCACTGTGGGTAGGCAGGGAAACGGCCTCATTCTCTTCTGTCAGATTAGCATGCAGCTTCACTACTCTGAGCTGGGGTGCACAGGGCAGTGCAGCAAATGGGCAAGAGGAGAATGCCAGTTTTGAAGGAAGGATCCTCCATGGGTAGTGGGAGGGTCCCATGTTTTTGGGGTATCAAACCACAGCTTCAAAAGCTTCTGCCGAGCAGCTGGTGAGGTTGGGGTCTGGTGACCAGGGTGTGGTGGCCAGGGGTGTTAGCCACAGTGGGGTTCACTGCAGCATTGGCAGCACATGCTGGATCAGTTCCTGCAGTAGTTCCTGGTCTCTGGGACTCTGCAGCAATTATAGGAGATGGGGTGGAAGTTAGTTCCTGGTTCATGGAAGCTCTCTGGGCTGTCTTAGGAATTAACTGACAGCCTCAGAATCCCTACTTATCCCACAAATCTCCCCTCTCACTGATCTCCATGGAGCTCCCAGCATGAGCTGCCTACCTGATTGCCATCTTACCAGCCTCCTCTCTATTCCATCTTTTTAAATGACCTTTTGCTATCTTCATGAATGATGGTCTTGATGCCCTCCCATAGCTCTTTTGTCTTTAGTCTTTAGTGTTCAGTGCATCAAACCTATTTTTGAGATATTCTCAAAATTCAGGTGGCATAGGCTTAGTTTGTATTTGGGGTTTCATGGAAATGTTTTAATTTCTTCAGCTTTGTTCTGAATTACATATGACCAATTGATGGTTTGTTCCACAGTCAGCCCCTCATCTGGTTTGTGTTGCTCATATTGAACTTTTCCAGCAACTTCTCTCTTCACAGATATAGTCAATTTGATTTCTGTGTATTCTATCTGGAGAAATCCATGTCTAGCAACATTTTGTGTTGCTGAAAACAGGTGTTTGCTTTGAACAAGCTGTTGGTTTTGCAAATTTTTATCTTATTATCTCCTCATTCTATTGGCAAGTTCTTATTTTCCACTTAATTGTCAATTTGTTGTACTGTGGTGTAGTGTGTGTTGCTGGAAGCTATTTTACTGGTATTTCAAATGCCAGCAGGGTCACCCAAAGTGAACAGATTTCACTGGAGCTTCCAGAGTAAGAACTGCCAAAGAAGAAACACTTGGATCCCCACTTCAGAGGAAGGAGCTGCTGAAAACCTTATTCATAGCTTTGAAACGCTGTCAGATACTGACAGCCTAATAAATGGAAGCAGAACCTTGTCTGTGATAGTACCAAAGGATGGGCCCCTTGGTCTGAGGTCACTCAAAATGTGACTGAGGAGGAGCTGATTTCTTGGAATGGAGTCCACCACGGTAAGATGAGTTGAGTAAAGTCTGTGGGAGTGCAGACATGGGTATCTTCATTAGCTGATGGGGCACAGTTCAAGATAAGGAGAAACAGATGCCAAAATGTGCTATTATTGGTACTTGGAATATGTGAAGTATGAATCTAGTAAAATTGGCAATGGTAAAAATATAGAACGCATAAAGATCAATATCCTATGCATTAATGAGTTGAAATGGACTAGTATGGGCCCTTTTAAATTAGAAACACATATGATTTCCTATGCCTGGCATAATACATTTAAAGAGGAATGGAGTGGCATTAATTGTCAAAAAGGATATTCCAAAATTAATTATAAAGTACAATGTTGTCTGTGATAGGATTATATCTATCTGTTTTTAAAGAAATCCAATTAATATAGCTATTGTTCAAATGCATGCACTAGCCACAAAAGGTATAGATAAGATTAGCGGATTTTTTCATGTAGGACAGTCTTCTTGTAGATTTTCAAATACAAGTTAGGCTTTAAAAAATTTATATACACACTTGTTTTATTTATTTATTTACATTTAAAGCACTTCATATATATTATTGTACTGGGCCTTTTTAATTTTAGGCTGCAAAAACGAAAGCAAGTAAACAAATAAACAATAAAAAATACTTGAAATAGGCTTGTCCATGCAAATTTCATCCTTTCCAGGGAAACAGAAGGTAGACCCTACCACAGGGAAAATATGCTGATTTAATGGAGATTAAATTTAAAAATATAGTTAAATAAGCATGAGATTGACTTCTAAAACTTCTAGGTTTTGTTTTATTCATTTCTTGGTCAAACACTACCCATTCAATGAGTCAGCATCTTTGTAGTTGATTGTCACTAAAATTCAAAAATTTCTAAACAATCTGATAGTTATCAAATGTAGTTTTACTGGAAATGCTTAACCATAAGTCCAATACTCATTCAAAAATCCTTCTTCAGACTCACACAGTCACATGCAATGATGCAAATTGCAGGAAGATCACAGGCCTGTGGGTACAAAGTCTTGTGGATTTAGTGGCAGTGGCATCTCACCAATCGCACGTGTCTCCATGTGGCTTCTCTAGCTGTGTGTCTCTTTGACAGGAAGGTGAAGCAGAGAGAGACAGCTCTTGCAAGTCTTGGTCTGCATGGCTTGTCAACAGGAAGACCAAGTCAGAGTGAGAGAGGTTGTTCCCCAGAATCTTCATGAGAAGATCAATCACCAGGCTGTGACCTGAATAACAGACTGAACCTCACCCCTTCACTCTTAATACCCTCAAGTTGACACGAGATTACGTAACCTCCACAGTTCTTCACGAAAACAATGAGCAAATCAACAAATCTGGTTCATTTACCAGTTTTGTTAAGTTACATAAACTTCAATCTACTTGTTATATAATAAAAATTGTCAATAATAATCAAACTATGTAGAAATGAACATGCTTGAGAGAATTTATGCCTTCAACATATCTTACAGAAAAATTATAGTTAAAATGATAAGTAGAACAAATTTGTCTTTAAAATCAGTTCATTTCCTTTTAAAAAATTATGGAGTCTACAAAAAAATTATAAAAACATAAGGCTGTAAGTAAATAATAGTTATGTTTAGGTTATTGCAAGGCAGGTTATCCTTAAGGCCATAGACCTCCTGCTTCCCTGTTGCTTGCACTCTGCTGGGTTTTGATCCATCTTTACATGATAATCTGGATCATTTTCCTCATCTCCTTCTTCTTCCCCTTCTCATCTACTTCTTCACTTTCTTCAGCATCTTCTTCAATAGCTTCTGCAGTAAAGTGCAACACTAATTTGGGGATTTTACACTCATGTAAGAAGTGGCCAATTTCAAAATCTGCAACAAGGATAGCAGCAGCATGACATCATCACCCAAGTCTCCATTCTCAGGCACTTCAGGAGGGGCAAAGAAATTTAACAAAGAGTCATTGGAAAGTGTTTTAGTCACAGTATGAACTATTTCATATCCCTTGTGGTTTTGCTTCTTCTTAATGGTTTTCAACGTGACATCCCCCCTGCCCTTCCCCCCCAATTTATTTGGCATGGCATAGAACCCATGATTTTTAGTCCATCAAAAAAAGGGATCAAAGTCATCTGGTTCAGATCTCATCCAGTATGTGTCAACACTTCAATTGTGAAATAGTCATTGGGCCCAAAGGAAAACTCTAAGATACAACTTACAGGCTGATCTGCATATGAGAACTTCACTTTAATATTTTTCAATGCTTCAGAATAGGTTCATTGTGTTCCTGAATCATATCACTGAGCAAGTCAACATTTTAAAAACAGTCAACCAAACTCTGGGAATTCCTTTGGGGTCTTTTTTTCCCTTCATCCTTCTCATCCTCAATGTTGGCCTTTTCTTTCAGATCCTCTGAAATTTCATCCTCTTTATTTCGTTTCCACTCACGTTCTTCTTCTGTATCTTCATAAATTGCATTGATGACCTCAAAACGCTTATCAAGTAGAGGCTGATACGGAACAGCATATTTTCTTTCGAGATCGTGAACTTCCTCATATAATTTGTCTCTTATCTGGGCACATTTAACTTGAAGGTTTTAAGAGTATTCACTTATCTTTGAACTACTCTAGGCAATCTTTCAATGTATCGTGTTTCTCCCAGTCCATCAAGTCTTTCTCGAAGGGTTACCGAATACGAGGATTTTGCATCATTGGAACAGTCAGCTGACAGGCTTTGATTTTTTTTTCTTTACCAGTGTACTCTTCTACTTCTTCAACATCATCCAAACCTTGATCAAGTTCAGACTATCTTTGTTGTCAATATCTGCCATGTTGTAAGAACTCCGAATTATTGGTGGCTAGAACGAGGAGCCAGGTGGTTGGAGTTGCATAGGCAATGACACAGGGCATGACAGGAGGCAGCAGGAGGAGCAGGAGGTACTACTTTGAGCAGATGGCCCTAAAAAGAACTCTTATATATTTATTTTTAAATGTTTCTCTCCCTTTACTATCAGAAATATACTCTAAACAATCTTCTTTATTCACTGTAGTTGCATGGAAATATAGCCTAGGGAAAATATGACAGACTTTACCTGCCTACCAGTTCAAACTGAGCAGAAAATTTAATTTTGGTTAATTGTTCTTAAAACAATATGAAACAATTTTATTGGGGTATAACTCGCATACAATACAATTCAATGACAAATATACTAAAAAGAGTTATAAAATCATCACTACAATCAATTTCAAATGTTTTCTTGAGCAAATGTTTGAAATGATTTTCTAGTTAGTTATCTACCAAGACAGTCTAATAGGTTAATCTCCATATCTATTGTCAGGCAAATAGGAGAGATGCTTGAGAAATGTCTAAGGCTATATATTTTTTGAAGGCACTGTGTTCAGTTTGAAAGGAAACAAATCATATTTTAAATCTCCGTGAGTTTGGTATTGATAGGAAAATAAATCTCCATGGTTAAGGGAGAGGGCTAGTGTGAGTCTTTCTGAATGAGTCTTCACACATTTTAGTGTGAGTCTTTCTGAAAATAGACCCCAACACAAGATGTTGGGTCCAAGTGGTTTATATTATTTTGTAATATAATGGAAAGGGTTGGGGAGAGAGGCTGGAAGAAAGGAAAGTGACTAAAAGGTGCTATCATGAACTGGCTACATCAGTGAACATCTAGGGTTCAATTCTATTGGATGTCTTGTTTTCTAAGAAAAAATGTCACAGACTTTGTTTACTTGAAGATTTGTGTTACATTTCATGTAAAGGTGTCAATAAATTTCTTACAATAGATAGTCTGAGGTTTATTAGATTAGGACTCTGGATGGAATCCACACAGTTTTTGAAATCAGGATGATTAAGTTTAAAGAAAGAAGATGGGGATCATTTTCTAATGAAAAAAATCTCAACTTTGCATTTGGGCTAGCAGCATAATTATGTACCATCTCTACAGCTTTTGAAATAGTGAGAGATAAAATTGGTTTAAATCTTTTTTTTTTTTTAGTCTGAGTTCCTATGCCTTTAGTAAAATTAAAATGTTTGATATAAGATGGCACAACATTTCTACCTGTGGACAGGGACACTTAAAAAGAAGTTAGGCTTTTCTTATAAAGTTTTTATTCATTTATTTTTATTATTTGGGCTATGATACACATATTATATCATTACACATTTCAATCATGTCAAGCAGAATTGTACAATTGCTACTATAATCAGTTTCCAAACATTCTTCTTCTACTTGGACTCCTTGATATCATCTCCCTTTTACCCCACCACCATAGAACCCTGCCTTCCCCTGAACCCACTATTCTACTTCCTGTAGCTATTGGTTCATCAATCTTGGTTTTCATATAATGAAAAACAGAAAAGCGTATAACACAGCTTCAAGAGAGTGACCTCAATTGACATAACACTTCTGAGATATACTTTAATATTAACATACAAAAGTTGAATAAAATAATACAAACCAAAAAAAACCAGAAAAATTTGGAAACTGGATCAGGTCCAGTTTGCATCATAGCGAGGATCTACTAATGAATTTTTAACTGTTCAAGTCAGATTTATGGCTTTGAATTTCTATAAACTTCTCTCCCACTCCCTCTGTTTATGACCACTTTCCTCCCATCCCTCAATTTTAGATAGGGAGAGTTCTCCGGAGGCTTATTTCCTATGTAGTTTCACAAGTGAGTTATGGGCTACCTCTGTCATCCATTGCCTTCTGCATGCCAAATTCTCACAATTTAGGGTTGGATACTGATCCCTCCTTCAGCTTCAGATTGTATAAATTCTGATCCCTCGATGACTAATGATGGTTTGCTTCTTCCATGAGCACTTAGTTAACATCTCACTTAGACATCTACTTGCTTGGAGCCAAGCCTTTAAGATACCAGATGCTATTTTATCTGATTGCTAGGTGCCATCTACATTCTTGGCCACATTTTGCTATAGCACCTTTATCTTCTGTGTTATATAAATGGGGATGAGTATTGAGCAGGGCCATGATGTAAGAACTAATTGTTATTAAGTTTGAGCTAGGATAGTGTGAGCCCAAAACATGCTCATGGATCTATGCTTTTTTTTAAAAAAACTTTGCTGTAACTTGGAGTTAATACATATCAAATCATTCCATAGTTCAATCACTCTGCTAGACTGGGTAGACTAGAGAAACAAATCCATGGACACTCATATGTGTATAAGTAAGATATTTATATACAAGAGCAACTGAACATTGAGAAAACATCCCAGCCCAGTCCAGATCAAGTCTATAAGTCCAATATTAGCCCATATTTCTGATATCAATCTATAAAGTCCTCTTTAGACTCATGAAATACGTGCAATAATGCCAAATGCAGAAGATCACAGGTCAGTGGGTAGGAAGTCATTGGATCCAGGGTCGCTGGAAACATCTCAGAGCTGACAGAGGTCTCTCTGTGGCTTCTCTGGCTTCCGAGGTCTGGTTGCATCCACATGGCTTGTCTTCTGCAGTATGTCCCAGGGAGTAGCAGAGAGAGAGAGAGAGAGAAAGAGGTCTTCCGCCTCCAAGGAGGAAGTACCAGATTTCCCAGAATTCTCAGGAGAAGGCCATGCCCACAGAAGTCTCATTGGCTATCTCCAGATTGACAGCCTAGACTCCACCCCTATACTCTTGATCCTTAAATTGACACCAGATTAGGTGACTACCATAATCAGGTCAAATAGAATTGTACAATTGCTTTCTTTTTTTAAAAAAAACATTTTATTGGGGCTCATACAACTCTTACCACAATCCATACATACATCCATTGTGCAAAGCACATTTGTACATTTGTTACTATCATCATTCTCAAAACATTTGCTTTCTACTTGAGCCCTTGGTATCAGCTCCTCATTTTTCCCCTCCCTTCCCACTCCCCCCTACCTCATGAACCCTTGATCATTTATAAATTATTATTTTGTTATATCTGTCTTACACTGTCCGATGTCTCCCTTCACCCACTTTCCTGTTCTCCATCCCCCAGGGAGGAGGTTATATGTAGATCCTTGCAATCGGTTTCCTGTTTCTACCCCACCTTCCCTTCACCCTCCAGGTATCGCCACTATCACCACTGGTCCTGAAGGTATCATCTGTCCTGGATTCCCTGTGTTTCCAGTTCCTATCTGTACCAATGTACATCCTCTGGTCTAGCCAGATTTGAAAGGTAGAATTGGGATCATGATAGTGGGGGGAGGAAGCATTTAAGAACTAGAGGAAAATTGTATGTTTCATTGGTGCTAACTGACTCCTCTCCTCCCCATGATCCTTCTGTAAGCAGGTGTCCAATTGCCTACATATGGGCTTTGGGTCTCCACGCTGCTCTCTCCCTCATTTACAATATGATTTTTTGTTCTTGGATCCCTGATACCTGGTCCCTTCGACACCTTGTGGTCACACAGGCTTTGTTCCTTCTCAGCTAGATGGCCGCTTGTTTATTTTCAAGCCTTTAAGACCCCAGAGGCTATATCTTTTGATAGCTGGGCACCATCAGCTTTCTTCACCACATGTGCATATGCACACATTTGTCTTCAGCGATTTTATACATTAAGAAAGTATCTCAACCCGGTCCAGTTCAAGCCCATAAATCCATATGTCTGATACCTAGTATAAAGTCCTCTTCAGACTCATCAAACACCTGCATTTATGCTGAATGCAGGATGATAACAGGCCAGTGGGTAGAAAGTCTTTGGATCCAGTGGTGTGGTGTTAGAAGCATCTCAGCTCTGGCAGGGGTCTCCACATGGCTTCTCCAGTACCCAGGGCTGCATCAGGTTAGGTCCAAGTAGCTTCTCCTCAGGGATGTCTTGCTGGGAGTCAGCCTTGTCAGGAGAGAGTCTCCAAGGGAGTGAGCAAAGAGAGAGAGACAGACACAGAGAGAGCAGGAGTCTGTTTCGCTTGCCTCCAAGGAGGAAATCCAGGAATTCCCAGAATCCTTAGGGAAGACCATGCCCACACAGAGACCTCATTGGCTATATCCTGATTGACAGCCTAGACTCCACCCCTTCATTCCTAACCCTCTCAAACTGACACCAGATTATGTAGCTACCACAGGTAGTATTGATATTTTCACAATATTGAGTCTTCCAATCCATGAACATATAATATGCTTCCTTTTGTATAGATCCCTTTTGGTTTCTTGTAGTAATGTTTTGTAGTTTTCTTCATATAGGTCATTTTTGGTCGGGGCGGGGCGCGGTTAAGTTTATTCCTAGGTATTTCAGCTTCTGCGTGGCTATTTTGAATGGTACTGATTCCTTGATAACTTTTTCTGTATTCCCATCACTGGTATATGGGAATCCAATTGATTTCTGCTCTTGAATATTGTATCCTGCTACTCTACTTAAATACTCTATTGTTTCAGCAATCCTATTGTGAAAACCTTATGATTCTCAATGTTTAAAGTCACATTATTTGCAAATAGTGAAAGGTTCACTTCTTATTTGCCCAATCATATATCCTTGCCATTGTCTTATGGCATTGGCTAGGACTTCCAGCACAATGTTGAAAAGAAGTGGGGATAAGGGACATCCTTGTCAGGTTCCTATATTCTTTCTAGCTTTTCTCCATTGAATATAATATTGGCTATTTGTTTTTTGTATATGACTTTTATTGTATCAAGGATTTTCCCTTCTAATCCTATCTTCTTGAGAGTCTTTATTGGGAGTGGGTGTTGGATGCTATCAAATACTTTTTCTGTATCAATTGATGTGTTTATATTTGTTAGTCCAGGTAGACTAGAGAAGCAAATTCGTAGAGACACTCATATGTGTGTAAGAAAGAGATTTATATACAAGAGAAATTGAACATTGAGAAAACATCCCAGCCCAGATCAAGTCCATAAGTTCGATATTAGCCCATATGTTCGATACCAATCTATAAAGTCCTCTACAGACTCACGAAACACATGCAATGATGTTGAATGAAGAAGATCACAGGCCAGTGGGTAGAAAATCTTGGACCCAGTGGCATTGGAACATCTTAGCGCTGGCAGGTGTCTCTGCATGGCTTCCCCAGCACCCAGGGATGCATCAGGATGGGGTTCGTGTGCCTTGTCAGCTGCTGTCTCCCAGAGTGTGAGCAGAGAGTCTCCCACCTCCAAGGAGGAAATACCAGAATTCCCAGAATCCTTAGGGGAAGGCTATGCCCACAGAAAAGCCTCACTGCCTATGACCTGATTGACCGGCTAGACTCCACCCCTACACGCTTAATCCTTAAACTGACAATTATATAACTACCACATTATATGTTTCTTCTTCTTTTATTTTATTTAAATCATTTTATTGGGGGATTTTTACAGCTCTTGTAAAAATCCATACATCAATTGTATCAATCACATTTGTACATATGTTGCCATCATCATTTTCAACGTATTTTCTACTTGCACCCTTGATATCTGCTCCTCTTTTTTCCTGTCCTTTTTCTTGTTGATGTGGTGGATTACACTGATTGTTTTCCTTATCTTGAACCATCCCTGTTTCCCTGGTATGAATCACACTTGGCTATGATGCATTATTTTTTTTTGATATGTTGTTGGATTCTTTTAATCAAGATTTTCTCTAGATTTTTACATCTATATTCACAAGAGATATCGGTCTGTATTTCTCTATCCTAGTGGGGTCTTTGCCTGGTTTTGGTATCTGGGTTTTGCTGGCTTCATAGAATGAGTTTGGGAGTTTACTGTTCCTTTCTATGTGTGGAAGAGTTTGTGTAGGATTAGTGTCAGCATTTCTCTGGATGCTTGGTAGAATTCTCCTTTGAAGCCATTAGGGTCTGTTGTGACATCCCTGTTGTATCCCTAATTCTAGATATTGTCCTCTGCTGCTTTGTTTCCTTTTAAAAATTTGCTCACAGTTTCTCAATATTGTTTATCCTTTCAAAGAAACAACTTCTTTCTTTGTTGATTTTTTCCCCATTTTTCTTCTGTTTTCCAGTTCATTTATTTGCGCTCTAATTTTTAAGATTTATTTTCTTTTGCAGTTGGAAAGATTATGCTGATAACTCTTTTTCTAACTACTGGAAGTGCTATGCTAAGGTGCTGACCATAATTCTCTTCTCTCTTTCATGTGTGCATTTATTGCAATAAAGTGATCTTTGATAACTGCTTTTGCTGTGTTCCATATGTTTTCTTATGTTGTATTGTCACTCCCATTGGTTTCTAGAAACTTCCTAATTTCTTCTCTAATTTGGGCTATTGCCCATTCTTTTTGGAGAACTGTGTTATTGAGTCTCCATGGGTTTGAGTTTATTCTTTTGTTCTTTGTATTATTGATTTCCAGCTTTTTGGCTCTGTTTTCAGAGAAAGTGGTTTGAATGACCTCTATGTTTTTGAGTTTTCTCAATCTTGCCTTATATCCCAGGATGTGGTCTGTTTTCAAATATGAGCTGTGTGCATGGGAGCAGAATGTGGTCTGTTTTCAAATATGAGCTGTGTGCATGGGAGCAGAATGTGTATATATATATATATATATATTTGTATATATATGTATATATATGTGTGTAAATATTTATTTTGCTGTTTGTTGGAGAGCTCTGAAATTGTCTAGTAGCTGAGTTGGTTGCTTGTGTTGTTCAGCTCTTCAGTTTCTTTATTGAGTTTCTTATTTGTTGAGATATCTCTCTTTGAGAGCAGTGCATTGAATTCACCTACTATAATTGTTGATCCAGAGATTTCTCTTTCATCTTTTTGAGGATTTGGTTGACTAATTTCTAGGGTCTTTCACTGGGATCATCTATGTTTGTAATGTTTATGGGTTCTTGGTCAGCAGATCCCTTGAGTCTATGTAATGTCCATTCTTTTCTTTTTTTTAACATTTTATTAGGGGCTCATAGAACTGTTATCCCAATCCATACACACATCAATTGTGTAAAGCGCATTTGTACATCATTTCTCAAAACATTTTCTCTCCACCCAAACCCCCGACATTAGGTCCTCATTTTTCCCCTCCCTCTCCGCTCCCCCCACCCTCATCAGCCCTTGATAGTTTATAAATGGGTATTTTGTCATATCTTGCCCTGTCCGACGTCTCCCTTCATCCACTTTTTGGTTGTCTGTCTCCCAGGGAGGAGGTCACATACAGTTCCATGTAATTGGTTCCCTCTTTCCTACCCATTCTCCCTTTACCCTCCCTGTTTTGCCACTCACACCACTGGTCCTATTGGGCTCATCCGTCCTGGATTCCCTGTATTTTCAGTTCCTATCTGTACCAGTGTACCTCCTCTGGTCTAGCCAGACTTTCAAGATCGAATTTGAGTCATGGTAGTGGGAGCGGGGAGGAAACATTTAGGAACTAGAGGAAAGTTGTATTTCTCATCATTGTTACATCACACCCTGACTGGCTCGTCTCCTCCCCGAGACCCCTCTGCAAGGGGATCTCCAGTGGCCTACTAATGGGTTTTGGATCTCCACTCCGCACTCTCCCCATCATTCATTCTTATCTCTCATTATGTCATGTACCTTGAGGTCAATTTTGTCAGAGATTGCTATTGTCACCCCTGCTTTTTTTTATTGCCATTAGTTTGATAAAGTTTTCACCATCCCTTGATTCTCAGTCTGTTTTTGTCTGTGAGTTTTAGATGTGTCTCTTAAAGGCAGCAGATTGATGGATTTTGTTGTCTATTCTAGTGTGCTACTCTTTGTCTGTATAGGTGTGTTTAAACCTTTAACATTCAATGTAATTAAATATAAAAGTAGATTAGCTGGTGTCATTTTGTACTATTTGTGCTTGATATCTTCCTTTCTTCTACTTTAATATGGTGGTGTCTGTGTGAGAAGTTTATTCTTGCCTTCATTTCTCCTTTGGATCTGTAATGTTTTGGGTACTGTTTTCAGTGTGTTGGTTTCTGGATGGTGTTACAGTGTGCTGGTTTCTGGGTGGTTGTCTCATGTTTGTGTACTGCAGTTGTTGATTTCTTCCCATAAAGACTGGAAAGCTTTTTTTTTAATATTGATTTTGTTTATACGAATTCTGTTTTCTTATTTGAGAAAACTTGTATTTTCCCATCAAATTTGATGGCCAGCTTTGCTGGGTAAAGGATTCTTGGATTCCAGTCATTATCGTTCAACGTTTAGAATACATTGCTCCAATTCCTTCTTTCCTGCTTATTCCTATCTGTTACCTTTATTTGTGACGGATTTTCTCTCTCTAGCTGCTCTCATGATTCTCTCCTTTTCCTTGCAATTTGATAAGTTGACTACTATGTGCCTTGATGTGTTTTTTGGGGGGGGTCTAATCGGTGTTTTCTCTGCTTTTTGAATGGTTATCATCTCCTGCTTTGTGATATTGGGGAAATTTTCTTCCAAGAATTCCCTTACTGTTTTATTGTAGGATTTATTTCCTCCTGCTCAGGTATCCTAATGTTTTGAATATTGTTTAGCTGCATGTAATCCCACATCCTCCTCAGATTTTCTTCAGATTCTTTTGCCTTTTTGTTTGATTGTTTCTCTCTTTTGCTGAATTCTGCTTTGTTATAGAGATCGTTGATTTTTTTTCTTTCACTCTATTGGTGAGATCATTTACCTTTTCTTTATTTATACTACATCATTTCTTAACTCAGTGTGAGGGTCCTAGAAGCTCTATTGTTCATCAGTTTTTTAGAATTGTTCCCCCAATTTCTTGTACAATCCTAAACAGGATTTTTTCTCTGGCAGTTTAATGGCTTCTTCTGTGTAAACTGTTCGGTTTGGATCATCTTCAATAATTAACTCTTGTTTCTCTAGATTTTTTATGGTAGCTGCTGGTGTTGCCTGTTGTTTGTGTTGCATCCTGGCTGAACTGAAGGTCATATGTAGTTGAGTTTGTTAGTTTATTGTGTCAACCTGGCCGATAAACACATGTGGGATTAATTGAAGGGCAGAGAGATAAATGGCTCAGTGAGCCTTGCCTTTCTACTTCTCAGGTCTCTGTCTTTCTGATGGTTGGACCAGGATGCAGCTGCCTTAGCCAGTTCCCTACTTTAGCTGGCAAGGCTCACTTCTTGAAAGACATCCTTGAGGAGAAGCCACATGGACCTACCCTGATGCAGCCCTGGGTGATGAAGCACCCGTGTGGAGACCCCCAGCCAGCGCAGAGATGCTTACACATTCACTGACTCAGCTTTCCTCCTGCAGTTGGCATCATTGCGTCTCTTTTGTGAGAAGGAGGAAGACTTTGTGGATTGGTGTTGGAACATAAGAGTTAATGGGTTAATGTTGGACTTGTGGGCTTGGGCAGCACTGGGTTGGGATGTTTTCTTGATGTGCACTTAACCTTTATATAAAAATCTCTCTTATACACGAGTTTCTGTGGATTTGTTTCTCTAAATTACCCAGACTAATGCAGTAGTCTTTTTGGATGTGTAGGTGATGAAGGGCTGGTTCTTTAGGTTAGGGGATGATCAGATAGGTTCTGGGAAACTTTTTATTATGTAGATGAGGAGGGAGTGTTAGTTGGGTGAGTAGGAGGATTAAGGTAGAGGTGCTTAGGAGTAGGGTTTAAGTGATGGTATGAATAATTGGAAGCCTTCCCATTAAGTATAGTATTTTCAATGAGTTTGAGAAGAGGGCCATGGGAGATGCAATCTTACTTGATAATTTAAAGGAGAGTGTGTTATACTGAGGTGGAGGGTACAGGTTTCAGAAGTTATGGTGGCTGCTGTAAGTGAGGTGTATATTGAATTTACCAGAGTCCCTTTTAGACACTGTATATTATGTAAGGAGAGTTCAGTCCTTCTGTTATTGTGCTGATAGCAGGGGATTTCTGCTCAATCTCCTGGAGGCTTCTGAACTGCGGGTTTTAGGTTCGACCTTCTCCTCTTTTGCCGCCAATGCCAACTATCTGGTGCTATCTGCAGAACTCAGCGGTGCCCCGGTCACCAGGGGAGGCAGCTGTGCCTGGGCTAGGGATTATCCAACTCTGATAAATGTACTCTGAGCGACACTGCAGATTCCAGTGCCCAGGGCCGGCAGGAGTCCCAGTGGGGGTCTGTGGGGTGCCCCCTAGTGATAGACTGTCCTGGGCCATGTCCCCACACTGGCGAGTCACTGAACAGGGTTTAGGTGGAGAGGGAGAAGAAGCTTGGAGTTGCTGCCCCACCAACAAGGGAGGGAAGATGCGGGTGTGAGAAGGAGATGCACGCGTGAGGAGCACAAATGCACTCTCCATGGGAGTACTAATAATAGAACCAAAGGGTGCTGCGTGACCCAGTTTTGTGTCACAGGCCCCGAACTTGTCCTCCTTACACAGCAAACTCTTCCTGAGGCTGATCCTACATTGGCACCATGTTCCTAGAAGTCTGTTGGAAGTTTTTTGATACAGAGGACATCTCAAGTCCATCCGACTATGGACCAAGGAGTTGGCTTTTCCTAACAATTTTCTACCTCTCTGGTTGATGAGTGTGTCTATCAGCAGTTGGCCTCTGAGGTTTACCTAGCCTTATGTCTTGGGCACCCATGGCATATATCAAAGTAAAGAAATACTATTTCTGTTACTTAGGGGAAATAGGATCTTTTGTTAGCATGTTATAGTTCTCCCTTCTTTAAACATCACCATGACAACCATCATGAAATAGAACACCTATGGTTAGATATAATTTAAAGTTTCAGAAAATATGGACCCCAGAAGAGATCTTTATTTCTGTCTGATAAGAAAATTCTACAGTGAAAATTAAGTACTAAAGTTAAATTTCTAGCTTTTCATTTTCCATATATATGCTTCTTTTTCCTTTACTCTCTTCTCCTGTTCCTTCCACACTCTTCCTTCCTTATCAGTCTCCTCTTTCTCTCAATATAACTATTACAATATTACAATAGAGAAATTGATATAAATACAACCCAGCAAACTTATGTGGATCTCACCAATTTTATAGGCACTTATTGCTTATCATATGTGTGTATCACACTGACTACCATTGAATCATTGATGATTCATAGGGACCCCCTGAGGAGGTAACTCTTTTTAGTAGTAGGAAGTTCAATGTTTTTTCCCATGGAGATACTGGTGCTTTCAAACTGCCTACTCTGATGAGCACAGCCCAATGCATAACTACTATACCATCAGGGTGACATGTTTATATATACTTATATGTAATTTTATGACATGTAGATTTGGATGATTATGACCACAGCCAAAATACAGAAGAGTTTTATCTCAAGGATCGTTTGTGTGACATTTGTAAACTCAAGCATGGTCCTCCCCTGTATCCCAGTCTCTAGAAACCACTAATTTGTTGCCCATCTCTTTAATTTTGTCATTTCAGAATGTTGCATAAATGGAATGATACAAAATGTAATCTTTTGAGACTTTCTTTTTCTTTCTGTTATTCCACTCACTATATGTCTTTTGGTGGAGCTGTTTAGGTAAGCATTTGGACTGCTAGCTGCAAAGTCAGTGATTCAAACCCACCAGCTGCTCCTCAGGAGAAAGTTGAGGCTATCTGCCCTCACAAAATGGTTAAGCACTTTACAGTGAACTATACAGTTTGGTGATTTGAACTCATCCAGCAGAACTTCAGAAGACAGACAGTCAATTTGCTTTGAGGAGGTCAGGGCCTTGAAAGCCCTATGGAAGGTAAGTTTACTCTTCAGGCATGGAGTTGTCATGAGTCTTAATCAATTAGATGAAAACTAACAACAATACTGTAATGGTTGACACATTAAAGGAAAGATGTGTCAGAACCAGTAGGACTATACAATGGATTATACAATACAAAGTGAAATTACATGCAAAATGCAAACTTTAGTTAATAATACTGTATCAATATTGGTTTGTTGATTGTAAAAAATGCAACACATGCATGTAAGGTGGTAATTATAGAAACAATATGCAGGGGAGTAGAAAGAGTATAGAAGGATCCTTTCTACTTTCTGTGCAATTTTTTCTGGAAACCCAAACCTATTCTTCAAAAATTAAAGGAGTTTTTTAAAAACATGCATCAAAACAAATGTGGTGAAGAAAGATGATAGAACCTGGCTAGGGTCTTAAAGACTTGAAGGTAAACAAGCGGCTATCTTGCTGAGAAGCAACAAAACCCACATGGAAGAAGCACACCAGCCTGTGTGACCATGAGGTGATGAAGGGATTAGTTATCAGGCATTAAAGAACAAAAAAAAATCATA
>NW_022111329.1:3027219-3070233 GCF_000313985.2 Echinops telfairi | reverse complement strand
TGTGCCATGCCAAGTCCTGGTCCCTTATCTGCAATCAACTCTGCATGATTTGGGCAAGCAATTTCCTTGATCTGGGCATCAGTTACATTATATCTTAAATGACAAGATTTGAAGTAATTATTGTTTTTCAATCTAGACTTTGTAATTTTAACAAGTCTTTCAACTTTATATTGAGTCCTTGGTTCACATGCTTAGCTCCAGCCTATAACTCCCACCTGTAATAGAGCCTAGCACAATGTCAGTAGCCTTCCTAGAGGCTGAGAAGTGGGGTCTTCATCCAAATAGTCCTTTTTGACTTTAGATAGATATTTCTGTAGTTAGCTGCTGATATCTTGGCCCCTGGCTCCTGGTGACGTAGGTTCTGGTACAATGCAACAAAGTGTTACCCAGCCCTGTGCCACGCCCATGGTGGGATTTGGATCAGAGCATTGTGATCCAAAGGGTTTTCAATTGTTGCTTTCTTGGAGTAGATACTCAGATCTTTCTTCCTAGTCCAGAGGTCTGGTTGAAATTTGCTCAGCATTACAACAACATAGAAGCCTCCAGGCTTGCACGGGTTGTGCCTGTGTATGAGGACCATTGGCTGAAGTTGAGCCCAAGTCTCATACCTGGAAGGTGAGAATTCTCCCATAGGAATATAATGTTTCCCACACATCTACAGGTCCCCAGAGAATGGTCACTGGATGTTATGTGGAAGATAACTGTATAAAACTGTGGCATTACTAGTTCACAAACAGCCTTTTTGTCTTCAGAATTGCTTGCAGGCTTAGTGGAACTAGAAGAAGAACCAGCTGCTACAGATAAGTCCCCGCAACACAGGGAATCCAGGATAGATAACCCCCCCAGGACCAACAGGAGAGTAGAGCTACCAGGAGGATTAGGGGAGGGTGCAGGGAGAAAGGCAGAATTGATCACAAGGATCAACCTATAACTCCCTCCCAGGGGTATGAACAATGGAAAAATGGGTGAGGGGCGATGGAGGATGATGTACGACATGAAAATAATAATCTATGACTTATCAAGGGTTTATGAGTAAGGTGGGTGGGAAGAGAATGCTTTGAAAACGATGATTGCAGCATATGTGCATATGTGCAAATGTCCTTGACACACTGGATGAATGTATGGACTGTGATAAAAGATGTAAGAGGCCCTCCCAAAAGTATTTTTTTTAAAAAGCAGATTAGCCAGAATAGGTTTTAAAATAGCAAGACTCACTTAAAGTGATTCAATGTTAATTGAATATTGAGTAATGAAGAGGTAGGAAGTTAATTGAGTGAGTGAGCTTGGGGTTTCAAATAATTTTTTCATGATGTCAGGAAATGATTATGGAGTTGGACTTGGATCAGGGGGGAGAGAGCAGCATGCTCTTTTGAGCCAGGAAAGGAAAGTCATTTAGTTTGGTGGAGGAAACAAACCTGACAGCTTGTTTTTCCTGAAGGCTTGTAAAATTTTGTTCTGAAAGAGCTTATTTTTTTTGTCATTACAAAATTATATGTTAACTGAAGAAAAGTTACAAACCCCAAACAAGTGAAAGAAGAAAATAAATATCATCCATGTTCTCCCTATAGATATTGCTGGCAATTTGCTCATATTCTTTTAGCCATTTTCTATCAAATTTTATCATTTATATATATTACGTATAGAGAGTCCCTGGGTGGGACAAGTGATGAACAGTCCTGATAACTCATTAAAAGGTTGGAGGTTCAAGTCCATCTACATATGCCTCAAAAGAAAAGCTTCATGAAAAATCAGGCTTTGGAAGACCTATGGATCACAGTTCTACCCTGACACCAAGAGGCACCATGAGTAACACTGATTCCACAGTAATGCATTTGATTTATATAATTTATACATACATATTTACGATAAGAAGGAGTCCCCCACCAAAAGCAAAATTTTTTTCAAACCTATGTATTTAAAAATTTAAAAACAAAACAAAACAGTCAAAGTACTCTCCAATATACTTAACATATTTTTCAAACTGTGATTCCATTCTTAGAAACATTTTTCAGACTTATCTGGTTGGATGGCTAACAGCATCTCTCTTTTTTTTCTTCTTCACCTTTCTATGGTCATCAAATTGTTGTGCTTTCATGCTTCTCTTCATTCACGGAAACAAAAAGAAGTCATACGGAGCAAGATCAGGTGAGTAAGTTGTGTGGGGTAAGAGAGGCCTGCTGTTTTTGCCCAAAGCTGGCACACTGTAATGGTTGTGTGAGCAGGTGCATTATCTTGGTGGCAAAACCAGTCCCCTGTCTGCCACAATTCAGGCCTTTTTGTCACACATTGTTATGCAATCTTTTCAGAACCTCTAAATAGAAAGCTTGATTAACAGTCTGACCTGCTTTTTGTCTGTTCGGGAAGTTAATGAATGCCCAAGATCAAGTTTGTCATCAATTGACAGTTTGTCATCAATTGACATTTCACCTATTTTGAAATGAGAAAACTACTCATACACTTGAGTTTTTCTCATAAGCTGTGTTCAACAACATAATAGTTTCTGTGGCATTTTTCCCAAGGAGGAAACAAAATTTCACAGCCACATCCTGTTCTCTTGATCGACCATCACAAAAACGAGGTTTGAGTGAAACTGCTTTCACACAAAAAATTCATTGTGACTAGAGCAAAACTTCCCAGGCAACCCCATTGGGTGCACTAACTCAGAATGTGTTGCTTGGTGCTTTCCTAATGGGAAAAATGTGGGCTATAAAAGTTCTGTCCAAAGGAGCTTTTTCCTTTTTTGGGGGGTACCCCTCATATATTTTCTCTCTCTATATAAAATTTACTGATAAATATTATAGCTTTGTTTTGAGGCTTATCCACAAATATTTCCTTAGGTTAAGATTGGAATTCTTAAATGAAATGAAATGTAAATTTTAAAGTTTTATTGTTCTTCCAGTTTATAGGCCTCCCTGCATCCTCTCCAACAATTTGTTGCATTATATCTTTTAAAATTATCAATTTGGTAAAGATAAATATACACATGTATTAAAATTTTTCACCTCTTTAATTTCTAAACAATAAAATTTTCTTCAGAGTTATTTATATATAAATGTATAAATATTTATATATACTGGTCAACTGGCCATTTGGCTTTCTCTGTAAATTGTATGATCACATCCTTTATCATTTTTTCCTTCGTTGGAATGATATATTTTTCATATTGACTTTTTAAACCACTTTATGTTCAGTAAATATGTTTGTCCTTTGATATCTACTCTATTAACCTTTCCCCCCCTTGCTGGTTGTAGACTTTTAAGCTCTTTTTCTGTGTACTTGTTTGTGACTTTGTTTGCCTCTTCTCTTACCATTTTATTTTCTTGATTGCTTTTAGGTTTTGGTGATTAATAAAGTCTATCGGTGACTGTGAGTTAGGTATCGGACTGCTAGCAAGATTATTACTTCAAACACATTAGCTATTGAGAGGGATAACTAAGAGGCTATCTGCTCCTATAAAGGTTTACAGTCTCTGAAACCCTGTATAGGGATGCTATGAGTTTGAATCAACTTGATGGAAATAGGTTTCAATTTTTTTAAACCAGTTAGTCATCATTTCTGATGCTTTGAATGACATCATGCATAAAATTGTACCATCTCTGTCCTTAGATTGCATAAATATTTGTCCAGCTTTTCTTCTATCCCCTTTTTCATTTCAACCTAAATCTGGATTTTGTTTCAGTGAAGGAAGTTATTTCAGGACATAGCTTCAAACTATTGCTTTCTTATTTAAGTTTGGGAAACAGTTCTTAGGGTGACTAATGGCTGATCCTGTTAAGTTTCTGCCTTGAGTTTGTCCACCTATGTCGTGTATATTTCTGCTAAACACCATCATGTACAGGTGGGTCTGGGAGCCACCCTAGGCAGCATGGTTTAATGTCTCAGAAGCCAAGGTAGACCATACATTCCAAAAGAATTAAGATAATTGGGTGCCAGTTTGTACACTCCAAATTCTTTTTATTTTTTGTTGGTTTGGAATCTCAACCACTTTAATTGTCCTTCCAGTTTATAGTCCTCCCTGCATTCTCTCCAGCAATACATTGTCTTATTTATTTTTAAATTATCAATTTGTTAAAGATAAATATGTATATGTATTACAATTGATGGTCATGCTTTACTTTCCCTAAGCCCGGAGAAGTCGTTTAAATATTTACACTCATTCATTAGTCAGAGATTTGTAGAAAAGTTCTCTGGGTGGGAATGGTGAAGAAAGATAGCAAGCCACTTCTCTCCAGATGATGGCATGACACTTTCTGCTGAGTGGATATCAGAGTTCAATATACCCCAGTCTAGTCACCTTGTGCTTCAGTGACAAAATCATACCACAAATGGGTGGCTTTGAGGAACAGAGATTGATTTCGGGGTGGTTTGGGAGGCTACAAGTGTGAAGTCAGGGTGTGGTCTCAGGGGTGAATCCTTCTTTGTCTGTTCCTGCTTCAAATAGTTGCCAGCAATCCTTGGAGTTCCTGCATATAGCTGCCATGTGTCTATCTTCATAAGACAAGTTTCCAATTTGTGTGTCTCTGTCTACTCAGCTCTTTTCTTAAGGGAGAATTCAGAAGTGATTTTGTTTAAGACACTACCCTAGTCTGGTCTGACCCTATTAACAAAAAGCACATATTTGTAAACAAGGTCACATTTCCAGGTTCGGATTTTGACATAACCTACGAGTTGACCTCGACTTAATGGCAGTGAGTATGTTTTTGTTTTTTTGTGGGGGACACAATTCACTCCTTAACAGTTGCGCAAAAGCAGTGTTTCCTCTGTGTTGTCAATCTCCAAGCATTCCAGTTGCAGAACAGTCTCCTACTCTAGAGTTAGATTTTACTCTTTTTTTTGTCTTTGTTTCAGCTGAATTTCACCTTACATTCAAGTTGCAAAATCAGATGACTTCTCTTACAGCAAAAATTGCTCTCAGCTATACCACATTTGTGAATAATCAAAGGAGGATTATTTTTAATTTTTGTGTGTATAAGATCCCTAATCTTTGGGTTGCTATGTGTTGGAATGGATTTGAGGGCAGTGAGTTTTAGTCTTAACATTCTGGGCACAGTAGGGTTTTCCTAGTAAAATTCTCTCCTTGTGGGGGTATACCTTGGGTCAATGTTCTGCCAATTCAACTTATCCACATCTGTCCATGGAGCCTTGCATGTTGCTATGGTGGTAAACAGATTTCAGCAGAGCTTCCAGACTAAGATAAACTAGAAAGAACTGATGAGTTACTTGTAAAAGATCATGCAGTGAAAATCCTATGGATCACAGTGATCCAATTCCATTGTAAATGGGGCATCATGAGTCAGAAGTTGACTCACAGTGTTTAGCAACAACAGCAATATCATCTTACATCTTACAGAAATTTTGGTTGTGGGTACATAAGAGAATCCACTTTCTTTCTCCCCTTTTAATTTTTATTGTGAGTTGAGTGAAGGTCTACAAAACAGAGCAGGTTTTTTTTCCAATTATTTTATTGGGGGCTAGTACAAGTCCGATCACAATTCATCCATCCATCCATTGTGTCAAGCACATTTGTACATTTGTTGTCCTCATCATTCTCAAAACATTTGTTTTCTACTTGAGCCCTTGGTATCAGTTCCTCATTTTCCCCTCTCTCCCAACCCCCTCCCTCATGAACCCTTGGCAATTTATAAATTATTATTATTTTGTCATATCTTACACTGTCTGACATCTCCTTTCACTCACTTTTCTAGAACATATCAGTTTTACATTCAACAATTCATATACATTTTGCTTCAGCTCATCGATTGTAATCCCCTCAACGAAGTATCACATATCGCACTTCTTCACTGTGTTTCTTATTTCCATTACTCCCTCTTTCCTAACCCTATGGACTTTGACTTTGGGTAAATGCTGCCATTTTTATCTTAAATCATTGATTGTTCTAAATTGTGCGTACCTCCTGAGTGCTATTGTTCACCTTATATATCCATGAGTAATTTGCTGGAAAATTTTACCATGGGGTGAGTCCTTTCCACACCTGAAGAGTGACTAAGCGACATAGTTTTGGGGGTTCCATCTATATCTTTGATCAGTAAACGAAGTCTCTTTTATGATTGTGAATTTTGTTGCACATTCTTCCTCACTCTATTCAGTGTGTTCTAATGTGATCCCTTTCCGAGAAGTTGGCAGTTATTCTTGTTTGCAATGTTGTGGAGACTGATGTTCATGTAGTTCACTTGTCCATTGGACTAATTGTTTCCATATGTCTTCAATTTCTTCATTCTTTTTACCTCTGGACAGGGAGAGACCAGGAGTTGCATGGTGTGGAGAAACTGTAACACGCATACATTGCTGGTGTAACTGTGGAAAATGGTATAGTACTTCCTCAAGAAGTTGGAAATAGAAATACCCTATGAACTATGAATCCCTGTACTTGGTAAATATCCTAGAGAAATAAGAGGTAAGACATGAATAAATATATACATACCCAGTGCTATTCACAATGCCAAAAAGATGGGAACAATCTAAATGGCTATCAACAAATGGATAAACATAAGAGGGCTTTGCAGGTAGATATATGAGTTAGGCTAGGGGGAATGCTACACACTGGGGAAATATTCCTACTTATGTTTTGTATTTGTGTTTTCAGTCTTAGGAGGAGATCACAAGTATGTAACAAAAGGAACTGATTAAATTAACTTATTAGCAATGAACTTTCCTTCCCTCTTCACTCTCAAAATATTCCACTCACTGGCTGGTTGGTGATTTAACTGACAGCTGGGTGTTGGGTGAAAACAATGTGGACTGAGCCCCACTTTAACAAGTTTTCTAGTACAGCAACATAACTGTATTACATCCAGATGTTATTAAATTTAAAAGTGGTGCATTGAATGGTTTGTGTTTCTTATTCACATGAAATAGATGTTGAAGACTCATTTTATTTAGACTCAATTAGAGTTGGATGTGTTGAGTGAGAAGTTTCTGGGAGGTACAAATGTTAAACTAGTTAGTAAGTTAAGAGTGAAAGGGTTCAATCCACACAGAGGTGGCTCAAAGGCTTCCTGAAGGTGTTGTGGGTTAGGCATTAAGCTGCTAACCACAAGGTTGACAGTTCAAACTCACCAGCTGTTCAAATCAACCACTGAAAATGCTATGGAGGAGAGTTCTACCTTGATACATATGAGGTTACAATTAGGTAGAGTTGACTTGATGTTGATGGTTTTTGGTTTTGTGCTGAGCGGAGTGAATAGCTTACCTGTTCCAAAATGAGCAACTGTCTAATGTTGATGGTATTTGAAAAACAATATCACTGCACTACAGTGAATATTGCAATAGATTGAGACATGCATTCCTTTTGTTTCCCAGTGCATATAAAAGTCACGTTTTTCTCTTACTGTGGTCTATTAAGTGTGCAATGTTCTTATGAAAAAGTTTGAATTATTATGAGGACTACCAAAATGTGACACTGAGGCACAAGTGAGCACATATGGCTATACTTCTCCATGCAGGGTTTCCACAAACCTTCAATTTGTGAAACGTGCAAATATCTACAAAGAGCAATAATGTGGCATGCAATAAAATGAGGTCTGCTTGCATTCTTAATGCGATTTTATGTTTTTCAAATGTTTTATTGTACTTCAAGTGTTAGAAAACTGGATTCTGGAGAAGTAGGAGGTGAAAAAAAGGAGGAGCTACTGTGTGAAATATGGTTGAAGGCTCTGACGAGGCCCCAACAGAAGCTAGAGATGAAAAGGATGGAACATTTCTTTGTGAAATATCATGTACAATCATAGTTTGTTAAAACCAATGTGACCCAATGAAGACAGGCCCTATTGGAAACATGATACTGACTTTGTAACTCTACATTGCCACTCATTGCAGTATGCTGACCCTGCTCTGGGTTTACAATTCCTTCTTTGTAAAAAAGTCCAGCTCTGCTTTAAAACTCATCTGACCACCTTGAAAATTGTATGTCTATTGTATTCCAATTCAAAGGATAATTCTGTGGGTGTCAAGTGTTTCAACTATATAATACATACAGAGAACAATATATATAATATATATTTTAAACAAAATCACCTGTAGGCAAACATGAGGGCGTCCTGTGGCAGTGAAAATGGTTAACATGCTTAGCCACTATTTGGAAGATTGGCAGTTTGAATCCACACAGAGGTGTCTCTGAAGAAGGGTCTAGTGATTTGTGTCTTAAAATCTTGTGACTAAAACTCTATGGAGCACAGTTCTACTCTGACACAAATGGTGTTGCCATGAGTTGGGATCAATTTGATTTCAAATGATGTGTTTGATTTTAAGCAAACATCAGCACTCTTTAATGATGTCCATGAGTTTCCAGGTTGTGGAAGGTGAGGTTCTGGCCAGGTGCAAGTACACTGCAGCTGTCTTCCAGGGCAGCAGTGGGGGACTGTTTGTTCACAGCTGCAGGGACCATGTTCTTCCATTGGTTTGGGACACCCAGCCACAGGCTAGCACAGAACATACCCTAACCCAGTCCAAAGAAGGTCACTGTTACATATCTGCCAAACACACTTGGCTTTTTCTGAATTCGACTGGAGGATGTCAGAAGCAACTAGGGTCTATGAGTTGAATCTGAGGTTCTCTGGTCTTCATATTACCAGAATGGGATCAGAGAAAGGCAGTTCCACAGGGGCCTTAAGGAAACATCATATGAAAAGGAAGAGCCATTGTAGAGAGCATTGAGTTACAGAAAAAAAACTGGCCAGTAATCAAGGCATGGCTCTTGGGGGAATCATCTAACATTATGTGGGTGAAATAAACACAGACTTACTGAGAGCCTAAATATAGAAGGAAAATTCTGGGAAGTGAGAAGTCTAATTAAATTAGCTAATGTGGATATATAAGCTTTGCAATGCACAAAAGGCTTTCACATACATGACCTTATTGATTCCAAACACAATTTACATTGGGTTCCATCTTTAATTGTCACTGAGAAAAATGTGAATCCTAGAAGTTAAACAACCTGCCTCTGATACCATGCTCATATTTGGCAGATTGGAGGCTTGAACCCAGAGCCTCAGATCCCTGAAATTTCTTTCTATTACAGAACATGGAATTAGATGGTGCTCAGTGGGCTTGGGTTGGCCTGAAAGGAAAAATTATATGTCCAGTCCCCTATTTCTTTACACTCCATTCTGACCACACCATAGGGTCACTAGACCAGGACTCAGATTCAAGGCTGCAACAAACAAACACCAGTTTATTATCTTGCATACACAAAATGCTGCCTCCATTCCCATGCCATGCTTCCTTTTGTGGTTTGATGTGATTTGGTTGTGAAGCTGGGAACAAATGAATCCTGGTAACTCAGTGACTGAGAGGAATCCCTGGGTGGTGTTAACAGTTAAGAGTTTTGCTGCTAACTGGAAGGTTGGTGGTTTTAGTCCACCAAAAATATACCTGGTGATCTATTTCCTGAAAACCCAGTTATTGGAAACCCTATCAGTTCTTGTACACTGATACTCATGGGATTGACATGAGTCACGGCAGATGCCATTGCAACTTTTTCTTCTCTTTTTCATTGTAAATGGTGAAAGAGTTATTAAGGAAGGAAACCTTCTCGATGAAAATCTTAAAACTTTCAAATCTTCTGCCTATACAGAAAGCTATTTTGCATCAACTTGTTTCCTGCTTTCGTATTATTGTATTTGCCATTTCCCCGCTAATTAATCTTTCAGGGGGGGGGCTGAATGATGAGGCCAAGTTCCCAAGTAAATTCCTTCTTAGCTGGTGACTGGCCCCTTGTGTTGAGTGTGTATGTTAGTAGTGGAAGGCTGTTTGGGATAAAGGAGAAGGTATCTTCTGTAGCTTCTTTCATTAAGCTGATCATGCCCCAAACACAGGCTACAAGTCTGATCAGCCCTTTTCAGGAAGGCCCTCATTAAAACTCAGTTTCAGCTGTCTCAAGTGCATGTTATCTTCACCCAGACCATCCTGCCTCAGAGCAAGTGGGAACTGAAAGGGACTCCATTAGGGAGATGGCAAATTGTGGTCATAAAATATTCAAGATTCAGTAAAGCTCAACATCTTTTCTGCATTATCTCAATTATATTATTAAATTTTTAAGTTTGTTTAATTGATATCTATTAATCAGCTACTCTTAGGGATTGGTTCATTGAATGGACTCTATTCATTCTCTGATCAATAAGTGTTTATTGAGCACCTATTATCTGCTGTCAGAAGCCTTGTTAGTACTGTGGTTAAACCTTTGGATGCTAACCACATGACAGCAGTTCAAACCCACCAGTTGTTCTGCTGGAGAAAGATGAGGCTATCTGTTCCTGTAAAGATATATGTTATTGAAAACTCTAAAGAGCACTTCTGTTCTGCCCCATATTGGGTTGCTATGTGTTGGAAAAGATTTTATGGCATTGAGTTTGTGTGTGTGTGTGTGTGTCTGACAATATGCTGGACATCACATTAACCCACCACTAGCATCAAATTAATTCTTACTCAGAGGAGTTTTTGAGACAGCAAATCTCTATGGGAAATGATAGCCTCATCTTTCCCTCATGGAGTGGCTTGTGGGTTTGAACTACTGATTTTGGGAAGAGCATTCCAATTTTTCCAACAGCGTCACCAGGGTTCCTTGGACAGCACATTAGGCATGGTGAATGCCATTCAAAAGACGAAACCAAAAATCAGACACAGACCCGATAAGCCCATTTAGGGCAGGTAATTACAATGAGAGATTATGAAAATGATTAAGGTAGTCCCGTGGTAGTATTACAAGATGCTTCTTACTGAGCTGAGTTAAGGAAGAGTTCTCTAAAATTGAGAAGCCAGAGCCGTGTTCTGGATGAATAAGATACGCTAACCTGGAACAGACTAGTAGAAGTGAAGGGGCCCCCAAAGAGCTTTACAGTCACAACAACTGGAACTCAGAGAGAACTTAATAGAAGGTGAGGCTGGAGAGTCAGGTTGGGTCAAGCGCCAAAGGGATTTTATGTCAAAAACCAAAATCATTTCCACTCCATTGCATATCAGCACTGCAATTCAGGGTAAACTTCCCTATAAGGGTTTCTAAAAATGTCATTTTTAGGGAAAGAAACTGCTACATCTTTCTCCTATTGGTTCTGGACTGCTGACCTCCTAGCAGTCAATTGCTTTCCCATGGGCCCACTGGGGTCCTTAAAGGGCTTATAGGAATGGTCAAATATTTAGACAGTGATCCTAGGCTATATGAGCAGCCAGTGGAAGAATTGTAAGCAGCACCGAATGCATGCATTCACTTGTGCATGTGTGTGTAAGTAGATAATTAGATTTGTCTTCTGAAAAGACAATCAGGTACAGTAAAGACCATATGCTGATAGAGACACATGCCTAGAGGCTATTTGTATTATCTGGATGAGAGACTGTGTTATCTAGAACTAAGAGCTAAAATGGTGAGCAGTTCCTATTTAGACAGTGGTGCACTGGATAGGGGCATGAAGGAGGGGGTGGTGTCAGGAATAATTGCCAGATTTCTGGGTTTTATACTCAGAAGGATGGAGGTGCTATTTACTGAAACATGGGCCTACATTGAGATCATGGGAGAGTTTGGTTTAATGAGTTCAGTCTTTATGTTAGTGTTCAGCAGCAGGGAACAGAAAGCCCTACTGGAGTGGTTTAAACCGTTAGCGCTGTATGCAATACACAACACAGGATGTTGAGGGCTGTGCCCTATAGACTCTTACAGGCAATTCAACCATTCAAGGATGGTACAGAGAGGCACTAGACGATACAGGCTGGACTATATAAAGAAATGCATGTCAACAGGATTAAAGGAAGACTCATTAAAACCCTGTGATGCACAGATGACGCAACCTTGTTGACGCAAAGTGAAGAGGGCTTGAACATTTACTGATGAAGATGAAGTGATGCACCCTTCCGCATGGACTATACCTTAACATACAAGAAAACTAAACCCCTCACAGCTGCACCAATAAGCAACATCATGATAAACAGAGAAAAAATGGAAGTTATTGAGGATTTCACTTGACTTTGATCTGCAATCCATGCTCATGAAAGCAGCCATCACAAAATCAAAGGAAGGCATAGTACATTGGGAAAATCTACTGCAAAAGCTCTCTTTAAAGTGTTAAAAAGCAAAGACATCACTTTGAAGACCAAACTGTGTCTGACCCAACCCAGCATATTTTCAATTGCCCATATGCATGGGGAAGCTGGTCAATTAATCAGGGAGACTGAAGAAGAATCGATATATTTGAATTATGCTGTTGGCAAAGAATATTGAACATATGGTGGACCATAACTTCTAGAACAATGAGCAAATCTATCTTGGAAGAAGTCAGAATGCTCTTGAACAGCCAGACTGGCAAGACTTTGTTTCACATAGTTGGACATGTTTTCAGGAAAGACTTGTCCCTGAAGGAGGAGGTCATGTTTGGTAAACTAGAGGGTCAACAAAAAAGAGTAAGCTCTTTAAGGAGATGGAGTGATGCAGTGGCTGCAACATTGCACTCAAACATAGTAAAGATTGTGAGCATCGCACCAGACTCAGCGGTGTTCCATGCTATTAAACATTCTGTTGTATGCTAACAATCATAGGGAGGCAGACTATTGTGAAGTTCTGGTCAACTAGCTTCTGTGACCTCAGCTTAGTACCCGTATTCCAGGAAGAAAATGTGGAGATAGGCCAAGGGGTAAAGGACATTTTTTTTCTTATTCATTTGAGAAGAGATTTTCTCCAGGAAATGTTGCCTATATAATATTGGTTAAAAATGGCTAAATTACATGACTACTCCTAGATAAATGGAGGTTTGAATAGCTAGTATTTTATCTTTTCAACTAGTAAGAGGGGGAAAGTAAGTGGCTTTTATTTTATAAAAAATATTTTATAGAGCCCACATGAAAGAAGCACAACAGCCTGTCTGGCCACAAGATGCAGAAAGGACCAGTTATCAGACATCAAAGAACTAAAAATCAGATCAGTGGGTGCCCACCTTCCTGATATGATCACTGAAAAAAAGGTACATAAGCAAAGGTGGTGAAGAAAGCTAATGGTGCCTGGTCATCAAAAGATATAGCATTTGGGGTCTTAAAGGCTGGAAGATAAACAAGTGGCCAACTAGCTCAGAAGCAATAAAGCCCACATGGAAGAAGCACATCAGTATGTGTGACCACGAGCAGTCGAAGAGATCGGGTGTCAGGCATCAAAGAACAAGAAATCATGTCATTGTAAAGGTGGGTGAGTGCAGAGTGGAGACTCAGAGTCCATTGGGTGGCAACAGAACACCCCCTGCTGAGGGGTTTTGGGGAGGAGACGAGCTAATCAGGGTGCAGGGTAGCAACGATGAAACATATCACTTTCCTCTAGTTCTTTAATGTTTCCTCCCCCCCAATATCATGATCCCAATTCTGCCTTGCAAATCTGGCTAGACCAGAGGATGTACATTGGTACAGATAGCAACTTGAAACACAGGGAACCCAGGATAGATGACTTCTTCAGGACCAGCAGTGAGAGGGGTGAGGCCTGGAGGGTGAAGGGAATGTGGGGTAGAAAGGGGGAACCAATGACAAGCATCTAAGTATAGCCTCCTCCCTGGGGAATGGACAGCAGCGAAGAGGGTGGAGGAAGATGTCGGACAGGGTAACTTATGACAAATCTATAATAATTTATGAATTATGAAGGGTTCAGGAGGGAGAGGGGATAGGGGAGGGGGGAGGGAGGGGGAAAATGAGCAAACGATATTGAGGGCTAAAGTGGAGAACAAATGTTTTGAGATTGATGAGGGTAACGGGTGTACATAGGTGCTTGACTCAGTGGATGTATGCATGGACTGTGATAAAAAATGTACGAGCCCTCAATAAAATAATTGAAAAAATATTATCTTTATGTTCAAAACCTCGTAGTCTATGTAGTGAATAAAATTATTTTCTATTATAAAAATATTTTATAGTTATTTTAAAATTTTAAACTTTTTTTTTGAATTAGATGGGGGTTTACACATCAGATAATTTTGTATCCAGCAACTTAAACTGCTTATCAAATCTCCCACCCTGTTGTATAAAACCATTTTTCTCTTCATGCAGGGTAATACCTGTCTATCCATGAGCCAATGCCTTCACCTGCTCTCTAGCCCTCATAACCATCAACATTTTCTTTTGGTGTACACACCTTTGTTATGGCTTTTCCTTTGTGCCAGTGGTCTCATACAATATTTTTCCTTTTGTGATTGACTAATTTTATTCAGTGTAAGGTTCTCTAAGTCTATCCATACCATGAGGTGCTTCACAGTGTCATCATCATCATTCTGTTCTGCAGTGTGTATGTACCAAAGTTGCTTAATCCTTTCTTCCACTGACAGGCATTTAGATTGTTTCTATCTCTCATTATTGTAAGCAGTGCTGCGATGAATATGAGTGTGCATATATCTGTACTTTAGCTTTTATTTCTTTAGATATAAACCCAGCAAGGGCTATTTCCATGACCAATTCTTTGAGGAAGCACCATGCCCCTTTCTAGAGTGGTTGCACATTTTTGCAGTCCCACCCATAGTGTATGAAGGTTTAAATGTCTGCACCCTCTTCAACATTTGTTACTTTCTGCCTTTTGTTTTTTAAACAGTGCTGTCATGCTGGTGTACGTCATTGTTTTGGTTTTAATCTCTTGGATAGCTAGTGATCATGAGCATTTCTTCGTAGCTTTGGAAGTCTTCTTTGATAAATGTCTCTTCATGTCTTCTGCCCTTTTTGGTTGTCTTTTGCTTGTTGAGGTATTGCCATTTTCTGTAGATTTTAGAGATGAATCCTTGCCCAATGTATCATTGCCAAACAATTCCCCCAGTCTGTGGGTTCTCTTTTTACTCTTTTGGTGAAGTCTTTTGATGCATCAAAGTGTCTTATTTTGAGCAGGTCACAGTCAACTATTTTGTCTTCTGCTGTGTGTGTGTGTATTCTTATGTTTGGTATGTTCTTATGTAGCATTGTAGTAGGGCCCTACTGTTTGTCCTTATTTTATCATTGATGATCTTTATAGCTCTAGAATTTACATTTAGGTCTTTAATCCATCTTGAGCTCCCTTTTGTGTATGACTGAGATATGAGCCCCTTTTCACTCTTCTGCAAATGGGAATCCAATTTTGCAACTTTTTGAGGAGACTGCGTCTTCTCCAATTGATCTATTTTGGTTCTTTGTCAAAAATCAGTTGTCTATCGGCAGATGGATTGATTTCTGGGTTCTTTATTCTGTGCCATTTATCTGCATAACTAGTGTTGTCCCAGGACCAGGCTGTGTTGACTACTGTGGCTGTGTAATTGGTTTTGAAGTCTGGAAGTGAGAAGCTTCCTACTTTATTCTTCTTATGTAATGCTTTGTTTATCTTGAGTTTCTTTCCTCTCTGTAATAGTTGGTGATTAGTTTTTCTATTTCTTTAATGACTGATGCTGGGATCTGGGTCCTTGAGTGTTCTATATACAGAATCCTATCTTATGCAAGTAGAGTTTTACTTCTTCTTTGGCAATTTTCATTCTTTTACTTTCTTTTTCTGTCTAATAGTGTAGTGTAATTTACTCTTTATTGGCTTCTTCAGTCTTTGTAAGTTTCTGCACTAGTTTCTTTAGTTTGTGGGTTTTTTTGTGTGTTTTCACTTACTGTTATTTTACTGTTTACTGAGCTTCTGTGATTTTCTTCTCCTTTATTTTGATGATTCCTCCCACTGCCATTTTCCTGAGGTTACCTTGTTATTTATTATTTTCATCCCAGATTTAAGACAATCTGTTCTCTCTCATGAACTTGACTTCCCTTTATCCGAGGTTTTGTATCTACATTTCCCCTCCATTTTCTTTGTATTTGTTGTCATTGCAGATTGCTCTCTCTGGTTCTCCATTTTCAGTCTTGTAAGTTTGTTTTCTTTTAAATATGCTTTATGTGTGTTGTTTCCTGTTGATCTCAGGCTTAGGTCGGCTGTCTTTGTTGATTCCCTGTCCAAAGAACTCCTCTCTGTAGTTTTGTAAATCTGGTCTTGTTTTAAAAACCCCTCTGATTTCTCCTTGTGGGAATCAGATTTAGGACTCTCATCCTTTAGTCATGTGGATGTGAGATGCTTTGTGTCACCCACCTAAAGGGGTCAAATAGTCAGAGAGTTTTCCTCCCTCTCTCTTTTTTTAAAGATCGGGGCAACACATTTGATCAGCCAAATAAATGATCCCTTAATATTAACTGCTATATTAGCACAGTGTGGGGTTGGGTGGGGCATCATAGAAGTGACTAGGAGATCATGAGGAAAAGGACAAATGACTTTCTATGAGTTATGCTTGAAAATGCAAGAGAATGGGTTTCCTGACCTTGTGACAGCACAGTTAGGCCCTTTGATGGTTCACAAATCCATAGTATCAGCTCTTAATAATGTGACCACTCTGGACCAAATCATGAATTTCATGCATCAATTATCATTATGGTAATAACCTTGTTGCTTCACAGATTGAATCTCATTCCATTCCCTTGACAGCAGGTGGTGAGCGAAATGGAGATGACATTTTGTGTGCATTGTTGCAGGCAAAGTGACAATTGAGGGAGTTGAGTTTGGCACCATGTAGGAAGAGCTTTTCAGACAGAGGTGAGAGTAGGCCCAAGGACCTTGAGTTGGCACCCAGCATCTTGTCATTACAGGCAAGGCCTGCAAGGGAGGATTTCAGGGGAAACATCAAGTATCAACACAGGACTTGTTAGTTGTAAAAGTTTTATTTTAAGTGAACTATGAAAATGATAACTATTCAAATGTAGTCTGATCTACAGTCTAGGATATAATTAATGATATCAGAAAATAATATAAGGTAGCTAAGAATAATGTCATTTGGGTGGTAATAGACAACAGTACCTGGCAACAAAGGGCATATAATTTGTAGCCTTGGAAATCTCATTTCTACCATTTATCAGCTGTGTGAAGTTTGAGCAAATTATCTGTTTCCTATGGGATTCAAATGATGATAGTGTACTAAATTCTAGGAATGTTATGAGGATTAAAGGATCAAGAAATGAATTAGAATGCATAGGACACTTAGAATAATGCACATAGCATTTATTCTCTGCATTAGCCATTGTTGCTATTATAATAAAATTGGGGCCCGGAAGAAATTGGATCCTGTAGAAAGCTCAAATAGGAAGATTCTAGGACTCTGAAGGCAAGGCAGACAGAGATAGGTCAGATGGGGGAATTTTGGGGAGGAAGAACTAGGCCAGCAGACAGGAAAGCAGGAAAAGGGTGGGGAGGAAGTCAGGAAAAAGTGAAGCACAGGGGTTACTAGAGTTTATTGTCCTGGGGAACTCTGGGAAATACTACAAAGCACAAACCTCAGGATTATCCCAGTGGAGCAGGGGTGGGCCAAGTGCAGCACTTGAGCCATATGGAGTTCTTTTGGTACATACTTGTGGCTCTGAAGTAAAATTTAAAAAAATGAAACTATATTATTCAGATAATGGTTATTTCGTTTGTAAAGATGTAGTTAAGGTTCTCAAATTATTTTTAAATTGTTGTGAGGGACAAGATTGGCTCTTAAATCTCAGAAGTTTGTTGACTCCTATAGTGGAGGGATGAATGAGCTGGATATTTGTATCCTAGATCCTTATTGATTGAAGGCTGCTCCCAAGATATGTTGAATCCCCAACACTTCGGACCTGCACACATGGACAGAGTGGTTTTCTCTGGCTCTGAGAAAAGCTCTCAGGGCCAGAGAGGCAAATAATCATTGATTGTGATGATTCAAAGCAGAGAGACATGGCAGGGCCTGAGGAACATGGGGGTGGGCCTGATAGCACTTACTACTCCCTTTACCTCTTATGTGCCTGAGCCCAAACTAAAATACTTACTTCTGTTACTTACTTACTAGTGTCTACCATCAGACTTATGGTTTTCAAAATACTTACTTTACTAGTGCCTACCATGGTTTCAAAATACTTACTTTAGTAGTGCGTACCATCAGACTTATGGTTTTCAAAATAAGGGATCAGACAGACATGCATAATGTGATTGGCACAGCACCTAGCATGTGAGAGGTAAACCAACCAACCAAACAACAAAATAAAAGCCATCTTGGTGGTAATCTTTATGGAAGCAAATTACCAGGTCTTTTTTTCATGGCACTGCTAAAGGGCTTGAACTGCCAACGGTCAGCTTAGTGCTGAATGCGCTGTTTACTCCACCTAGGGATCTTCCTACCTAGTACAGTTTCATATGCACTTTGGTGGTGTGAAAATGAGGATAAGGTATTTGTTTCCATGCCTAACTTATATATTAGCACTACTTTTCCAGTCAAGTAAATGGGAAATTGATGGTCAAGTAGTAATAGAACATGCTCTTATAGCACAAGGTGGTCCTTGGCAGCATCAAAGGGAGGGAGCATTTGGTGGATCCCTATGAACTCAATTAGTCAACCCAATGGAAATTTCAGTAGTCCAAATTCAAGAACCATAATCACACTTTAGCCCACTGCTTTGGGCTTCCCCCATTGGGTTCCCGAGGCTGTAATCTTTATAGGAAAAAAGCCCTGGTGGTGTGGTTATGAGTTGGGTTGTGATAGTTGGCAGTTCGAAACCACCAGTAGCTCTGCAGGAGAAAGACTGGGCTTTCTACTCCTATAAACAGTTATAACCTTGAAACCCACGGGGTGGGTGGGTGTGGGGGCTTTGAGCCAGTATTGACTCAATGGCAGTGAGTTTGGAAGTTTATTTATTTTTTAATCTTTATAGAGGCCGACTATCACATCTGTCTCCCATGGAGCAATTGATGGGCTCAAACCACCAACCTTTGTGTTAGCAGGTTTCCTGGTCACATGTTCAGCCTAGGACTCTCCATCCATCTTATTGAATCAAAGTTCAAAGGAGCATAACAAATTTTAAATCTCGATATTGAGAATCAGCTGCTTTTATAGCTGTGGAACAACTCAATGAGTGTATAAATAACATCAAGGAGGCATCCTAAGACAATCTTGCTTTAGATATAATCTAGTCAGATGTCTTATTTTCTATTCTTCTATTCCCTGTCCCTCCTCTCCCGCCCACTTGGTTCATTTTTTGCCCAAATGAGTTTCCTTATGCTTCATCTTAATGAGTCACACACAGAGAGACATCATTCCTTTTATCTGCAGATGTATTTCTTTCACTTGAGGCTTGAAAGGTAGGTGGTTATAAAGGGTAGAAATGGTGGTGTGCTCTTCTCCAAGCTCCAAATGGTTTAGCTTGCTCAGATTCTCCAAGCTTTCTCCATCTTTGGCTTTATTCTATGCCAGAGGGAAATAGCTACACTAAATTGCCAAGATGATTCAGTTTCAGGCCACTTTAAGTACCCTTAAAGGGATACTGCACTCACGACTTCTCAAGGGATAGGCGATGCTTCTTGCCATGGGTAAAGTGCTGGCTGAGAGGTTTTAAATCACATTTGTAGCTTGGGAGACTCACACTGGAGGCAGTACTCCTCCTAAAAAGTAATTCCATCTGTGTCCCTGAGTGTACAGAGCACAAGTGGGAGAGGCCCTGAATAACTTCTTTAAAGAATGATAGAGCCATATAAAGGGCATTTTCCAAGGGACACAAACACTTCACCAAGGTTAACAAAGACTGTCAGTGCATTTGTTCCCTAGCTGCTTGATATTAATTGATCTGTAATATATACTAATCTGAATTCAAATGAGGGATGCATTTGACCTGTGCTAGAAAAAAAACCCAAGCATCTTCTCTGATAGCTGGGCTTAACACTGTCTTTGATTTTTTCCCTCTTCTCCTCAGAGGCTTTCTTTATAAGTAGACATTTATGGAGTACTCACATTTGAATGTCCTAGATGTGGAAGATTTTTGTTAACTTTCCCCTCATTTGACTACTATTTTCAAATGAATGGGTCTATTGTAGATTGTTTTGTGGATTTCTTTGCTACTTGGGTTCAGCAATTACTGTGGTGTGTGTGTGTCTTGAAAAAATGCTCATTCAGTTCAATTCCATATACTCGGCCTTAGCACTGACTCTGTGCCTAAAGCTGGCGCTAAAGGCAGGCAGCCTCCATCTGGAAACATGGACTACTGCTAGGCGCTCCCATAGCCCACCCATGATAACTCATGGTCACCCTCATTTGGTTGCATCTAAGGAAAGGAGAGAGAGGGAAGGAGAGGAAGAAAAGTGGGAGGAAGGGAAGTGAGAAGCAAGGCAGGAAGAAAGCAAAGAAAGGAGGGAGGAAAGAGGGACCAAGAGAAGAAAAGAAGGCAGGGATGAAGGAAGAGAGTTATAACAAGATTTCAGACCATGTCAGGCAGAAATGAGGCTGGTGAAAGGACTGTAATTGAGGTGGAAGAAGGTGTCCTTCCCTTTTGCATCTCTGAGCATGACTCTGGGGGACACACTCCAGGTTGTGGGCAGTGTGATGCACCCAGTCTGCCCCTACATCGGCACTTAAAAGGGTTCTAAAACCGGTGACTCCAAACTTCTACGCAGCTGAGGTGGTTCATGACCAACTTTGCTCAAACTGACTGGAATGGTGATCTGTGTCTCACGCTCCATTCTTTCTCAGCCACTTCCCTTGGTGACTGGGCAGGCCTCCTGCACAACAAGCCAGCAGGCCCTGGTTAGTTTGTGGGCCCAGGAATGTGGAAGCTGATTATGATATGCTTAAACAATAAAGTTGGGAAGTAGGATCGATGCTGCGTTCTATATTATCATTATTTGTTTATTTATGCATTCATTAGTTAGAGCCATTAGCTGTTTAAAATAAAAGAGATGCACATAAGAAATCCACATGACTCATAGTACCCTGTAGGACAGAGCCAAAGTGGCCCAGAGGGTTTCAGAGACTGCAAATCTTTATGGGCCCCGGTCCTCTCATGTTTCTCCGTCCGTCAGAGTAGCTGATGGGTTTGAACCATCAACAGTGTGGTTAGCAGTCCAATGCCTAACATACATATCACCAGGACTCCTTATGTCTACGAGCGGGCTTCAAAAAGTTCAGGGGGAAAAATGGAATTAAAAGAGAATGGCATTTTCCCATGAATTTTTGAAGCCTCCTTGTATAATTAGACTCATGCAACAAGGGTAAAAAATTAAAACTTAGATAATGCATGAAATCACAGACCTGCACTAATAATAGCTATTGCAGCTTAACACTAATTTTAGTAGGGGGTTCTTTGTAGTTAGGTATTGCTGAGTTTCTTTTTGATTCATATAGTTTCATGAGATAGGGTAGAACACCTCTGTATGTTTTCTTGGCAGTAATCTTTATGCTAGCAGATTGCCGCATCTCTGCCACGCCCCCAGCCCCCACCCCCCCATGCCCGCTCTTGTTACTACCCTGTGGTTCTAATTACCAAACTTTTAGTTAATAGCAGAGTAATAACCTATTTGCACCACTAGGAGATGCTAGTGGGCTCTTAAACCCAGGGCTATAATGACTCAGCCACCGTACATGAAAGAGCAGCGCAACTCCCTGTTTTCCCCTTGTACGCATCTCTGATAACCAGTGATAAATATTGATCTCTATGTATTTGTCCATTTGGGATATTTCAGACTTTTGTTGTGGTTGATTATTTTTCCAGTCGATTCCAAACCGTGTTTGCTACAGACTGGAACTGCCTAATTAGATTTTCTTGGCTTTAATCTTAACAGTAGTACTTGAGTTTGAACCTCCAATCTTTAGGCTAGCAGTGCAAATTTTTTATGCCACCCGGGGACCTTCCCTAACTCTTTATTGACATTTTACTATAGATATATGTATAAAAACCAGGACTAACTAAGAAACGCTTTTAATGGTGATATTTTTTAAGCTTTGCTTTCTAACCATTGAAAGCTATATGGAGCATGGACATGTGCTGACACACACGGTTACCCTGAGTTGGAATCAACTTGATGGTAATTGGTTTTTACACTCAAGGATATCTTGATTTAGCTTAGAAACTTAGAAGCTCTTGGGATAGAAATTGGTGAGCCCATTCAACGCTCAAGTCTTTCTCTGAAAATTTCTGATCATTTTCATGTAAGACTCAAGTTTGAATTTTTCCCCATCCTGTAAAGGTGGCCTGTGTTAAACAAGAGAACACTTGTGATTCATGCTAATGCTGTCTGTGGGTGCCCCAATCACTCAAGAGATGAGAATCAGGCTTTTGAAGAGACCCTCAGAGTCAGGTATCATTTAATACCAACAGCCAGTGCCACAACTAATTTGAGTAAACTTTAGCTTTTGACAAAGTTGTTCTAAATATTATTAATATTTAACATATTTAATTTCTAAAACTCTGCCTAGTGCAATGATACCACAAATGAGTAATGCTGTATTCTCTGACTTCAAAGTCTGACAAATAGTTTGATGAAAGCAGCCAATAGAGTCTGGCTCAGAGCCATTGATACAACAGGCATAAGACCCAGATGTCAAATGCCAAATATTGTTTAAGGCTATAAGAACACTAAAGCAACTGAACATTTTACCTGGATAGGCGATCTTTTCCCACTCAGCAGAAAACAGAAGAAGGAAATGATACCAGGGAGGGAAAAGCATTCAGAAACTTTTAGAACATATGGAAATTAATGACATTCAGAGCTTGCACAATACCAAGATTTTTCAGCTTAAAATAATCTTCCTGCTGACGCACAGTTACTGGAGGACTCCTGAAATGCCACACACAAAAATGAGAAGCTGGACAAAAAAGAAGAAGCAAATCTCCAAGATGCAGGGAGTGGGAGAGAATTCAAATACAATGTTGTGTGTGTGAAAACAGAAGAGAGAGGACACTATGGAAAGCTCAGTGGGTTGGCACTTGGGTTCATCTTCCACCTTGACCAGTCACCATCGAAGTGACCACACACATGCAAGCAAAACTTTTCTCCTTCTTTCTTGATTGGTAGGATTAGGCACTACTTTACCGTCTTTGAAGACACTTTGCATCTTTACAACGACATAGCTTATGCATGTGTCGAGATCCAGATGCCAGAATAACTTCCTTCAGGAGAATCTTCATGGAAGTCGGTGGTGTTGCACCCCAGTGTAATTCTTTTTCTATGTCCTTCCGCATGAAATCCAGGAAGGGTGGAGCTAGAGATAGTGACTGCATGGATGGTTTCTTGGGGGAGCACGGCAAGGGAGGTTGGGGGTGATGGTGGCGGAATGGAGATCTGATAACAATGACAAGAAAAGAATAAAATGCTCTAAAATTGATTGTGGAGATGATTGTATGACTCTTTCCAATATGATTGAACAATTGAATTGCATGATATGTGAATTAATACTGATAAAATAAAAAAAAAAAAAAGAACTTGGAGCAGAAGGAAAGCCTGCCAAACTTTCAAGCCCATGTTTCTTCCACTATGACACACTACCTCAAAGATAGAGTGTCAGGTGAGGACAAGATGGAAAAGAAATGGATAGTTAATTTATTGGATGCCTATATTTAATCACATTCACCATTCATTCTCACCCATGTCTGCTTGAAATTGGGCTAAACTGGTAAAAGAAGTTAGCGCAACCCAAAATCCCAGGGGTGGGATTTCTCCAATGATAGAATCTCCAATTAAAAAAAAAAATCCAATCTAAAAACTAAACTAAAACTAGAGATATCCCTGAGGTCGGGATGAATGCAGTCAACAAGGACATATATGATTCTCTGGCAGTCATTTACTATAATTGAATTAGAGTTCTAAATCCTTGAACTTTGTTGTCCATTTAACCTCAAGAGTTTATTAGTAAGCAGCGTGCTGTCTGGAGTGGAGAAGAAACCAGAAAGCTTTTAGCTGATGCTGGATTCCAGAGTGATAGACTGGCTTCAAAGAGCTCTGTGGTCTGTGAAAATCACACAAGTATTGCGAGGTCACCCAGTGAATTTTTGAATTATTAACACACATTTAACAATTAAAGAAAGACATATTGATGGTCTATCAAGGCAATTCATTATTTAGTTGTATAAAGGATAGAATAGAGAAAACACATACACACACATTAAGGACACTGCATTTTATTTTAATCATTTTATTAGGGGCTCATATAAGCTACAAAGGCAGGTATGAATGAATTGCTTGTCAGTAAATGATATTATTTATCTGAAAACAACTTGTAGCTGACTTCAAACCCCCATTCCACTGGGCTGGGGTGAAATTTAATCCCAGTCTTTATTAGTGTTCATTCCACCACTCTCCTTTAGAGGCATTTGAAGGTCCTTATAGAGAATGGATTCCCTAGGGAATGCAAATGGTTAGCGAGCTCTCTTGCTAACCAAAAGATTGGAGGACTGAGCCCACCAAGAGGTGTAGTGGAAGAAAGACATGCTTCCAGAAAATCAGTCACAGAAAATCTTCTGGAACACAGTCCTGGTCTGACACACATAAGGATACCACAAGTTAGAATGAGCATGATGGAAATTTGTGGTGCTGGGCTATGGAACTGAATGGTCAGGGATGCCTCTTGCTGATACCTAATTTCTAGACCTACATCAGTAGGTTTAGGGCCCTGTGGTTTTAGTGAATTCTAAGCTACATTTGGGATTAAGAAAACTTTTTCCAGTACTTGGACTTCTGAGTTCTACTTCTCCCTCAATTCTTTATCCAGGCATGACCAGAAGCCAGCTGTGAGTGGCCCCTGCTGACAACCCAGGAGTCTTTCATTCCTTTAGTAAATTCAAGGCCATCCACTTTCTCCCTAAATATGCCCTCTTCCCAAAGCATTCACTTTTCTTCAACCAACTTTGGAATGCCTGACATATCCTCTTCTGACTGTTGACTTCAATCTCTTCTGGGATCTCAGGTTTACTTAAAAGAGAGAAAGCGAGAATACCAACAGAGAACAACACTAATCCTACAGGTTGGGGCAAGGGGATGGCATGTCACGGAAGCAAACCAAGAAGGAAAAAGAGAACAGGATGGTCAGTCTAGACTGCATATAGGCACGTCAAGCCTGGAGGATGATGTCCCTGCAAGGAGCTGCTAAGGCACAGAGAGGACTGTAGGGCTGACAACAGCTGAAGGCATGATGTCCCCTCACTGTAGAATATCTCAAGAGAGGACAACATTGGGCTTACACGGCAGGGGGTTAGTCCAGTCTGAAGACTCCACAGTGGAGCAAACCAAGAAGGGAATATAACAGATCAGCAAGTGACAAAGCCAACCCACAAAGCCCCCAAGAAGACCCCAAAATAGACTTCAACCTATCAGGAACAGTTCCTGAAATTCCCCCAGTACCAGTGGGGAGATAGTCATAAAGGTCAGTGGACAGACCTGGAATTATGTATGCTGTTCTTATCCTTTTCTCTTTTTATTCAATCTTTTGTTTTCTTTTTGCTTTGTCTCTGTTGCTGTTGTTTGCCTACCAATATATGAAAGGCATGTGAAGGAACTCGAGGAGAAAGCAACAGGACCATTGGTTCTGGAGGGACCTGGGTGGAGGAGGAGCCAGGAGAAGTTAGCAGTGAGCAAACAATGTCATAGACAGGCGAACAACTAGGGAACTGCAGTCAACAACGGAGAGGATGTAGAGATCCTGGGTATTGGAGCAACAGCAATCTAGCTGAGAGGAATTATTGAGAGGCAGAAGACTGGTGAGTGTGATGGTGGGACAGGAGGAAGGTAAAAGGAAACAGAGGAGAGATCTAGGAAGTAAAGCTATGGGTAGAGGTATAAGCATAGGTGTGCACATATGTGTAAATACATTAATTCATAAAAATAAAGGTACTGGCTTATGTACAGATATTTATATGGCAACACACTGAGGTAGTGGATGGACTTTGGGCCTCTCTTCAAGCCCTCCCTCAATGCAAGAACACTTTGTTTTGACAACCTGGAATTCTGTGATGCTTCCTCTCCTGGCACAATTGCTGTAGACAAAATGGATGCATAAGCAAATGCAGTGAAAAAAAATTGATGGTGCCTAACTATCAAAGATATAGCATTTGGGGTCTTAAAGGCTAGAACAGCAAGGCCATATGGAAAAAGCACACCAGCCTGTGACATCATGAGGTTTTGATGGCATCCCTGACCGTTCAGTTCCATAGCCCAGCACCACCAATTTCCATCATGCTCATTCTGACTTGTGGTCACAAGGAAGGGATGAGTCAACCAGGCATAGTATAGCACCAATGAAACTCACAATATTCCTCTGATTCCTTGAGGCTTCCTCACCCCCCCACTATGATGACCGCATGTCCTGCCTTTCACTGTGGGCTAGACTGGAGCTTGTGCACAGGTACCGATAAGAGGAATTCAGGAACAGAAATGGGTGTAGCGATACCAGGAGGGTAGGGGGAAAGTGAGGAGAGGAAGGAGGAACCAATCAAAATGATCACTATGATCAACACATACCCCCTCACCCCCGGGATATGAACAATAGAAACCTTGGGGGAAGGGAGACAGTGGTCAGTGTAAGATATGAAAATAATAAAAAATTTAATTTTCTATACCAGAGTATGTACACTGGTACAGATAGGAACTGGAAACACAGGGAATCCAGGACAGATGATCCCTTCAGGACCAGTGCTAACAGTGGCGATACTAGGAGGGTGGAGGGAGGATGGGGTGGAAAGGGGTAACTGATTACAAGGATCTACATATAACCCCCTCCCTGGGGGATAGACATCAGAAAAGTGGGTGAAGGGAGATGTCGGACAGTGTAAGATATGACAAAATAATAGTAGTTTATAAATTATCAAGGGTTCATGAGAGAGGGAGGTGGGGAGGGAGGGGAAAAATGAGGAGTTGATACCAAGGGCTCAAGTAGAAAGCAAATTTTTGAGAATGATGATGGCAACAAATGCACAAATGTGCTTGACACAATGGATGTTTATGTATGGATTGTGTACGAGTCCCCAATAAAACAATTTTTAAAAAAGGGTACATACTTTCACGTTTTCACATTCATCAATGAACTCAATAAATATTGTTCATACCGAACACATTTAAAAATATTTTTATCAAGGGTCATGAGGGTGGGGGGGGGAGGAGGAGGGGAAAAAAGAGGAGCTGATACCAAGGGCTCAATGGAAAGAAAATGTTTAGCAAATAATGATGGCAACATATTTACAAATATGCTTGATATGATTGTTATAAGAGTTGTAAGAGCCCTTAATAAAAGATTGAGTCCCCAATAAAATAGTTTTTTAATAAAGATAAAAGAAGGAAATGAAAAAAAATTTGCAAAGAAACTTTTTTTCCCTGCCCAGTAATGCATTTTCTCTCAGTGAATGAGCACAAAAGCTTGAGTGCCTGCATAGTAATGGAGGAAAGAGGGGAAATGTAATCAAACCAGGGCAAGAACCAGCCCAAGGTGACACCGTGACTAATCACCCAGCTTGTCCTTTCAGACTCGCCAGATATCCAGGGCTCATTCCAGAAGGCAAAATGTTGTTTTGTTCCTGGGTTCACATCCTCAGATCCTGCGAAGTCTCCAGGAAAATAGCTCCCACTCAACCAACTCTGTGTGTGGCTGTGATTTGGGACAGAGCCCTGGATATCAGGCCTACTTATAAGACATTAGGGTAACTAACTATTAAGATATTCAATGGAATGAATTCATGTCACAATGCTTTCATGTCACAATAATTTAAGGGCTGGACTGCTAAACAAAAGATCACAGGTTTGAATACTCCCAGGGCTCTGATGAAGCAAGATCAGGTAAATGGCTTCCATAAAGATTACTTCCTTGGAAATCCTACGGGGAATTTCAACATTCTGTCCTCTAGTGTCGCTATGGGTTGGAAGCAACACAATGGTAATAGGCTTGGTGCTTGAGTCTTAATTTTTTTCCATACTATTCTCCATGGTAGGAAAGAGCCTTCACATCAGAGCTTAACTTGCAAACACCTGGTTTTCAGAAGGGTATGGATGACAGCAGAAGCCCCAAATCCATTTGCAGGGTGTACACCTGGACTTAGACTCCAGTGAATCCCCTCCAGTCATAGTTGAGGAGTGTGAATAGCCCTGACATCAAGACAGAGAGCATTGGGAAGTTGATTATGCCAGAGGTAAATAGGTCAAAAATGTATCATCTTTATTATTTGATCTCCCTTTATACCCATTTGAAAGCTGCTTCAGTTTTTCTGAAAAGTAAAGGGGAACTATACATGAATTAAGTCTCTGGGGAATCCCCTCCAGCCATGGACAGAATTCATTAGAAAGTGGACTATTGGAGATGCAGTTGGGTTAAAATTTAGCACTCTATCATTTGATTTTCCTTCTGATCCATGTAAATTTGTTTTAATTTTTAATACTTCTGCCTTCATTTCTATTGAGATTTTTATCTGTTTTACTTTGTTATTCTTGTTAGTTTTTGTTGCTGTTTGTTTTTTAATGTTTTATTGTATATGAAATCCAGGATTGATAAATATATAGAAATTATAACTGGATTAATAGTTCCTTGAGGATATGGTTGGAGGGAAATGGGGAGCTAATGATGAATACAATAAAGAGGAAACTGTTCTAAAACTGATTGTGGCAATGATTGTACAGCTTTTCTTGATGTGACTGAACTATTGATTTGTATGATATATGAATTATATACCAAAAAAACTGTTGGGAAAAAAAAGAAAGAGCCTTCACACAAAAAAGGATGAGTTGAAAAAAGAATTAAAAGGGTGAGTTGATTGTCATAGGATGAATTGATGTGAAGCATTGTAGTACCATGTTGCAATAGTTGGAAGTGATCAAAGGCTCCACAGGCTACTATATAACTGAGACACACAAGGAAGTTTCCAAAAATTCCATGTGGTAGGAAAAGTGGAGTACAAAGAAAACTACTGACTAAATCCCTAAACCAGGAGGAATGACCATCTCTCTCCTCACTTTTCTCATGAAATTTCCTCTAAGTGGGAGGGGCAAATGGATAACACATTTGTTTGCTAACTGCAAGATTGGAGATTGGAGTCCCCTCAGATGTACCTCAGAAGAAAGGCCTGGTCATCTACTTCTGAAAAAAATCAGTCATTGAAATCTGATGGAGCATAATTCTACTCTGACCCACTTAAATTGGTAAGCTTAAGCATATCAATCGACACCATTTCAGATTCAGTATTAGAAGTGGAGGCCAATATGTGGTAATTTAAAACAAAGTTTGCTCATATCTAAGTATATATTGTAAGCAGACCAGAGAGAAAACTGTAAGTCACTAAAGTCTTCAAATACATTTTTTTTTACATTACAGGAGAAGCTTAATTAACATTTGCCTCTAAGAAGTTAATTAATTCATTTTGTCAGGCCCTGGTGAGTTCAGAGGTACTTGGGGGAAGAGACAGATACTGTATTTCTAGAATAAAGAAGGGAAGAAATCTTTCTTGAAAACTCCTAGCAGAGTTTAAGTTGTGAACACCCAGTTTGCAGAAGGCAGTTGGTGGCGAGGGAAACTCAAAATCCATTTGTAGGGACCGCCCGCATGGATTTAGCCTCTAGTGAATCTCCTGTCAGGGGCCAGGGATGTGAACAGCCTAACTATTAGACAGAAAGGACTGGAAAGTTGATTATGGCAGATGTAGGTCCTTTAAAATTTAATATCTTATCTTTTAGTCTCTCTTGTGACTTGTTTTAAAATTATTTAAATTTTTAATACTTTTTGCTTTCCTTTTGATTGAGGATTTTCTCTTATGTTTTGTAATTTTTGTAGTTGTTTCTTGTTTGTGTTTTGTATGACATTCTGTATATGAAATTCAGGGTATGTAAATTAATAGCGGTAGTAATGCATTAATAATTATGTAGGGGCATGGCAGAGGAGTATGGTGGGGCAATCAAGAGCTAACAACAATGAATATGAGAAAAAATGTTTTCAAATGGATTGTGGTGATGATTGTGTAGCTCTTCTTAACTTATTAAACTATTGAACTGTATGTTATGTGAGATATATGTCAATAAAACTATTAAAATAAAGGTGTGTGTATTAAAAAAATTAAGCACTCAGATGCTAACCAGAAGGTTGCCAGTTTGAACCTACCTGTTCAGGAAAAAGATCTGGTGATCTGTGTCCATAAAGATTACAGCCTAGAAAACACTATGATATGGTTCTACTCTGCCTGCATAGCATTGAAATGAGTCTAAATCCAACACCTCATGACAACATGAATGATGAACAATGGCAGAAAACATTATTGGTGACTCTTCCCTGGGAAAGTTAGTGGAACCTCTTTGAGATCAGGAGAAGATGACCTTCCTTATTATTCAGCATGACTTTGAAGGTCAGGTGGACCTAGTTAGCATCCAGACACAGCCATTGACACCTGATGAGACCATTGTGTGAACCAAAGAATTTCATTCTCGACGAACAGGAGCATGTACATATCTTCATTGCAGGATTACTTTGAACACAGAGAGGGAGAACACCTGTAAGACGCCAACACATGACTACACATGACGCCTACACATGACGTTAACATCCTGGGTGTTAACGACAAATGGGGCCTTTGTGAACCAGTGTCCACTGGACAGCAACGAGGAAACAAAACAAAGAAACAAACACACAAACATCTGAAGCTGTAATCCTCCTCTATCATTTTGCACTATCTGAGGATACAATTTCAAAGAATTCTTGTGGAAAAAGACAAAGAAAATCCCACAACAAAACCTTCAAGATTGCACAGTTTATCTCACTGCACCCCTCCCTTCAAACTGAACTTGCTCCTGTTGCTCTTTTCCCCTGCCCCCCACGAGTCCAGTCACACTGGAACATGCGTGTGTGATGGCCCACGAATGATGCTCTTTGCCTGCCATCATGGACTCATGGAGAAAGAGCAGTGTTCATGGTGGCAGTACAGTACCCTTTTGATCTGGTATTGCGACAAAGCAGGACAGAGACATGTGGCTTTTATATCTGAAAGACCTCTTACATTAATTATATGGATTGGCATATTATTATTTAATTTACATCATGAACTATGACTATCAATTTTTATGGGTAAGTGAGGTACTCTGATGTAAAGTCTCATACGCTGCAAATCATTAACTGGCCACCTGAAAATGATGATGTGTTCTCAGTCCCAAGGGAGCCTGGAAGGAGCAGAAGATACTTTTCTTTGCTGTCCCTCATTTTCAATGTGGCAAAAAAAAAAGGTATATATCATTTCTGCAGCACTGTCAAAAATCCCACCTTATATTATGGTTTCTTTTGATTTGTTTAAAGAACGGACACTTCATATCCTTTTCTTAGGGTCTGAAAAAGGTGGTCAGCATATCATCATTTTAATTAGGTACCCCTGTATCAGGGTGACCTACTACTCTGTGTGAGAGACAGAATAGTGTCATCGTTAAGAAGATGGATTCTGATGCCAAACAAAAAGCCAATCAAGCCCGTTGTCATGGAGTTGATTCTGACTCGAGGGACCCCATGGCATAATACTGCGTTTCAAATTCAGCTCGATTTGCTATCAGCTCTGTGACTTTGGACATGGCCCTTTATTTCTCTGTGGCTCGGATTAAATGAGCTTGCATAGATGTGTGCTTAGGAACAATATCTGACACATGATAAATTCTATGTAAGTATTTGTTATATGCAGAGGGTCTTCAAAAATTTCATGGAAGATGCATATAATGAAAAAAATCCCAAACTATTCCTGTATTTAAAAAAAAAATCTGCCAAAACTAAACTCCTATTAACTTGTGATGTCTAAACAGAATCTAGTTTGAGGCACTAAGGAGACTAAAACACCAATTTGAAAAGAGTCCCTATGAGAGCAATGGGAATTATGTTCAAATTGAAGCAAAAACCAATTCAATGGTGAAGCTTAGATGGAAGAATGGTGTATAACCATTGATGCCATAGGAAAAGTTTATGGGGAAAAAAAGAAAAATGTCTAAGATAAATCAGCAGTTTACAAGTGGATAGCTCATTTTAAGAAGGAACAGGATGGAACTGTGTGTGACCTCCTCCCTGGGGGACAGACAATCAAAAAGTGGATGAAGGGAGATGTCGGACAGGGCAAGATATGACAAAATACCCATTTATAAACTATCAAGGGCTCATGCGGGAGGGGGGAGCGGGGAGGGAGGGGAAAAATGAGGACCTAATGTCGGGGGTTTAAATGGAGAGAAAATGTTTTGAGAAACGATGTACAAATGCGCTTTACACAATTGATGTGTGTATGGATTGGGATAACAGTTGTATGAGCCCCCAATAAAATGATTCTTTTAAAAGAAAAAAAAAAAGAAGGAACAGGATGAAGCCTGTGGCAGATAGTTCACATCCATTTGCTGAGGAACAATTAGTTCTGCTTGTGCCCTGATGGGCTACTAAAAGGTGGAAGTGGTTTAGTTAGAGCAAAAGTGGGATGGTTAAGAGCAAAGGTCATGGCAGCAGTTTTTGTGCGTGTGATGCTAAAGGTATTTTGCTTGTTGACTTTCTGGAAAGCCAAAGAATGGTGACATCTGCTTATTTTGAAAAAGTTAGCCAAAGCCTCAGCAGAAAAATGCCTGGGAAATTTTCACGAGGGCATCCTTCTCCATCACGTCAATGCTTCTGCTCATCCTTTCATCAAACAAGGGCCACAATCCCTCCATCCATCGTGTCAAGCACATGTGCACATTTGTTGCCCTCATCATTCTCAAAACATTTTCCTTCTACTTTAGCCCTTAATATCAGTTGCTCATTTTCCTCCTCCCTCCCCCCTCTCTCCTCCCTCAGGAACCCTTCATCAATATTTAGGGAGAAGAATTTTTTCTTTAGTTAAAAATGACAAAAAGACTAAATTGACATGGTTAACTTTCCAAGACCCTCAGTTCTTTACGGATGGTCTAATTGCTTAATCTCATCACTTACAAAAATGTCTTGAACTCTGGAATTTATGTTGAGAATTAATATTTATATTATATTCTTTAATTCCATTTTCTCACAAGCCATTTGAAGTTCCCTCAAATTTCATAAGCAGAAGCCGAGTTTTACATATTTATCCCAGAAATGTAGGGGCTGATTTTAAGTTATTGAAAATTAAGTTTTAAAGCCACATCCGAAACCAAACCCATTACCACTGAGCTGATTCCAACTCCTAACAACCCTATAGGACAGACTAGAACTGCTCTGTAGGTTCTCTAAGGCTACTCATCCTTATGCAAGCAGATCACCACATCTCTCTCCCATGGAGTAGCTAGTAGGTCGAACCAATAACCTCTCAGTTAACAGCTGAGGATTTTTATTTATTATAAATTAAACACAAATGAGTTCTCTCTCAGATAAGGGATGAGAAGGCACTACATCTGCATAATCAAAAGGTTAAATAAATCTGATATAAGGCGGCCCAGTAAATTCACCACTGAAACAAATTAGCAGCCTATCTTCTCAGAAATAAGATAATACAGTTCTATAGCACTTAGTACTCTTCCACACACATGTTTCTTTTAGCCACTTTAAGACCCCTTAAATAAGTGGCATCATTGTCACTCTGGCTGACATGTTTCCTATGTGTTATTTCCTTGAACGATCTCCGATTGGGTATTTTACTTGGTAGACTCATGAAGGAATGGATGCAGTTGGGTTTTTATTTCACTTGTTGTTTGGGTCTGAGTGATGTTCAGTCAATGTGGACTTAACAGCATCCGCCTTTTTAATGTTCCAGATCTGAGAGCTTTCTTCTGTGGAGGAATGTCCAGGCTATATCACTGCCTTCCTAACAATTTCCATCTATTGAAATTTCATCTCTCCTCAGTAGAGGCATGCCCTGGGTTTTCTGAATCACTGTGTGGTGATTCTGTTAGTCTCCAGAACACTGCTGATGTGCTCCATTTAAGCAGGCACATTGGATTTCAGACCTGCGTGGTGACAGAGAGCAGAGCTGACAGCTGTTTGACCATTCACTTTTCTAGGCTGTTCCCTGCAGGTGCTCCACATTATCACTTATTTACTCTTTTAAATAGACACTTTATAACAACACCTCAAAAGTCAAAGTAGCCACAAAGCAGGAAAAACAGACCTTTGGGAGATGAGATGTCTAGTTAAGCTGATGTTTGACTCATCTCATTACTCACTCGGAGTGACCTCAGTATCTGCCTTATTAAAGTGATCAAGCACACTGCAGAGTGACTATGTGGAAATACACAACCCATTTTGTTTTAAACCTTACATAAGACAAAACCCTGCTTAAATACCTGAAAGCTATTTTTCCAGTTCGGGATTCGATGGCCACAGTTTACCTGGCTTAGTTTTCAGATCTGGTTTCTATACCCTAATTAGGTATGCGGAATGCTGGATCCTTCTCTAAGAAGAAACTTTGTGTCCACTTCACCTTACCTGCAAAAATCAGCTGGTAAATTAGAATAAAGACAGGGAGAGAGAAACAGTCGGAGACAGTTGGAAAGGGAGAGGAAGACAATGCTTCAGGCTCTGTTTATACACAACTGGCCTATTTTGGTCATTGTCAAGACTGCTGTAACAACACAAGGGAATGGACTGTGGTGAGAGCCACATGACTCATGAAAATGGCTGTCCATTATTATACGCACCCAACCTAGACTTCAGTAAGAATTGCTTTTGAGAAAGAGAAGAAGCGTAAATTGCTTTTGAAGGTTAATAATATGAATTACAACCAAGCTATAGCATCTCAATAAATATATTCTAAAGATAACTTCTCATTCACTGATGAAAGTAAAGAAAGTGACATGGTATAGGAAAAGTGAGAAAATCTTCTCTTAATACCTGCTCCAGGACCAAAGAGCTTCTCCTCATAGTTTGCAATGTCAGTACTGGAAATTACAGAGCACCAAGCAAAATGAAGCAAAACAAGCCAGAAAATTCCCCTGGCATTTCCAGTGAGAATTTGAACACACCACGTATAGATATCTATTGTTTGTTATCTGCTAGCACATTGGACAAGGGTGTATGGCATTCATGATTGGTGAAATGTGTTTTAAGTTGCCTGTTGGCTAATTTGAATGAGATCTGTTTTGTTCTCAATGATTCCGGTGGTTTTGTTTTTTATGGTGGATCTTGAACTTAAAAAATAATGTAAGGATTTTGAAGAAATGTTTTGAAAATCAGATATTTTTCAAATTAAACCATCGATTATTTTCAGAAAGAGGAAACTTCTTTAGAAAAAATTACAAATAAAATAAATATGTTTAGATACAGGATTTTAAAATATACTCTGATTGGATTATAATCTGATATGAAAACCCTTAAGCTCTTTTGGGTAAAGGTGTTGGAGAAAAGGGTAGAGTGGGAGGGGAGGTGACCCTGGATGATACAATACAGTCAATGGCTAACTGATATGTTGGAGGTTAGAGTCTAACCAGAGATGTCTCAGAAGAAAGGTTGGACAACCTACTCTGAAATATCAGTCACTGAAAACCCTGTGGGTCGTAGTTCTGCTCTGACACACATGGGGCCACCAGAGGTAAAGGTCAAGTTGATGGCAACTGGCTCTGATTGGAGAATGGGCAGTGTGTGTATTGTACCCCTACAATTTGCTAACCCGATGCCTCTCATACTTCCTTTTGGCTGAATGAGAAAAGAGGTTGATTGGCACAGTTGCATGGAATGATAACCTAAAGGTGCTGTGGGGAGGGTACCTACAGGGGTTGAGGGTGGAGTGGGTGTTGTGTAGTAAGGAAAGAATACCAACATGGAATAGTATTGGCACCAGGCAAGAAGGGACATCTCTGCTCCAAAATTCAATCTTCTGTGGTCCTGGTGTAGTGGACTAAATACTGGACCGCTAACCTAAATAACATGGTAAGTTTTTGAGAGCCCAAATTCTGATTCATTTGTATATTCTTAACTGGTTTTCCGCTGAAAAATTTATACACATATTGTTTCTATGTTAGTTGCAATTTCTATAAAGGAACAGCATTCTCTCTATCTCTTCCCTGGGTTCCTTGTTTCCATTTTCCTTCTTTCCTTCCCCTTCCTGCCTCTTGAGTTTGGATTTTGAGTAAATGCGACCCGTTGGGCCTCTTCTAGTTTATTTTTTGTGAAGGGTATGTTCTTCATGAGTATTACTGTTCAGTTTAGAGTGCTGTTGGTTGTTTGGGTGCAAGGTGATTCCTAGGATTCAGTTCCAGATTTTTCTTTTTTTCCAAAACCACATTGTTTATTTGATGATGAACAATTTCTAAATACAACCTACATAGCCAGGAAGATAGTTGCTCTAGGCTACCGGACAGCTCTTCCTTGAATTGTTGTAGCTGGTAATTAAGCTGGTATACATGGCATGATGGTCAGTCTTTTCTATTTTTTTTAATCAATTTATTGGGGCTCATACAATTCATCACAATACATAGATCAATTGTGTAAAGCACATCTATACATTTGTTGCCCTCATTATTCCCAAAATTCGCTTTCCTCTTGGATTCCCGGAATCAGCTAATTTTCCTTTTTTCTCCTCCCCTTCCCTTCCTCCTCCCCTCTCCCCCATGCACCCTTGATAATTTATAAAGTATTATTGTATCTTATATTATACTGTCCGGCATCTCCCATCACCCACCCCTCTGCTGCCCGTCCCCCAGAGAGGAGGTTATATGTAGCTCCCTGTGATCCATTCCCCCTTTCTACCCCCCCTTTCCCTCCTGGTATCGCCACTGTCACCCCTGGTCCTGAGAGGTTCATCTGTCCTAGATTCCCTGTGTTTCCAATTCCCAACTGTACCGTTGTGCATCATCTGGTCTAACCAGGTCTGCAAGGCAAAATTGGGGTCTTGGTAGTTGGGGGGAGGAAGCGTTTAAGAACTAGAGGAAGGTTGTGGGTTTCATTATTGCTATACTGTACCCTAAGTGACTCATCTCCCCACTACCCCTCTGCAAGGTATGTCCAGTTGTCTAGAGATGGGCATTGGGTCTCCATCACGTGCCACCCTCATTGACAAGGATATGATCCCCCCCCCACCTTGGGTGTTTAAAGCCTGTTCCCTTTGGCCCTTCATGATCACACATGTTGGTGTGCTGCTTCCATGTGGGCTTTGTTACTTCTGGGCTAGATGGCCGCTTGTTTACTTTCAAGCCTTTAAGTCCCCAGACACTATAGGTCTCGATAGCCGGGCACCATCAGCCTTCTTCACCACACTTACTTATGCACACATTCATCTTCAACGTTTATGTGTGGAAGGTGGTCACACAATGATGGTTTTTGTTCTTTGGTGTCTGCTGCCTGTTCCCTTCAACACTTCGTGTTCGCACAGGCTCGTGTGCTTCTTCTCTGTGGACTTTGTTGTTTCCGAGCTAGATGGCCGCTTGTTTGCCTACAAGCCTTTAAGATCCCAGACGCTATATTTTTTGATAGCTGGGCACCAGATTTTAAGGGTGTCAGTAAGGTTGGTTTTGAAGGGCACCTGGGCTTTCTCTCCCTGTAAAGAGCTACAATCTCTGGAACCTACAAGGTCAGTTCTCCCTTGTCCTATAGGGTCCTATGAATAGGCATGGATTTAAGGAGAGAGGGAGAAAGGTAACAATCTTGAGGGTTCCACCATTCCCTATCAGACCAGTAGGTCATTTATGATTTAAAATTTTGTTCTACATGGTTTTTCATTCTTTTCAGGTCCTTCTTTTCAAAGCAGGCTGAGTACCATCTAGTTCTTCTGTTCACAAGGTAATAGATGATGTGGTTTGCACAGTCCATTAGTCCTTTGAACCAATTATTTTCTTGAATTTTGAATTTTTTATTTTCTAAATCATTACAGTAGGGTTAGAACCTTTTCTTTGTGAACCACACTGTCACTGGACTCAGGTATGCTCTGATTGGAGAATGGGCAATGTGTGTATTGTACCCCTACAATTTGCTAACCCAATGCCTCTCATATTTCCTTTTGTCTGAATGAGAAAAGAGTTTGATTGGCACAGTTGCACAGAATGATAACCTAAAGGCTCTGTGGGGATATATATATATATCATGGATGTGATTCCATTGGTCCCCTCATACCTGTTCAGCTGGCATGTGGCTGATTTTTCAGAAGTAGATTACCAGACCCTTCTTCCAAGGTCTCTCCAGATGAATGCAAATCTCCAACACTTTGATTAGCAGCCACGCATGTGAACTATCTTTACTCTTCAGGGATGTAACTCTTATATCCCATTTTATTCCCCCTGGTTAGGCTTTAAATCCTCTAGAAATAATGTGGACATGACCTTAACAGAAAAGATATTCATTCTCCACTTTAGCAAATGCATGTTAAAGGCTTACTGCACCAGAGACCAGAGGGATGTCACCTATGGTCCTTGACGTTTTTACACTGTAATTCACTGCATATTTTTAAATGTCTACTGCATTTATTTAATATAAAACAATAAATGGTTTATTTCCAATAGTAGAGATGAATCATCTTTTACTCCAACTGGTCCTTGATGTCTCTATTTGCCTGGAATCGCAAGTAAATATTAACTTGGGATAGATAAATTTTCTATACAGAGGTCTTTGCTCTGTGCATGTGTTCTAACAGCCTGACAACTTTCTTAGAAAGACTTCAGTCTAATGGACTGTTCCAACTTCTCAGCCTCACAGATTATTTTCCTGCCAAAATTTATTGCATCTATTTAATATCCAGCCACTCTTAAGTCAATCAATAACGTTTTTCTTCTCCAAAGTTATGCCTCATTCTGCACTAACATGCACCTTTTACTCCATCTGGCAGACTTTCCCTGGTTAAAACATTAATTGACAAGTTTCATTCATTCATTTATACATTTGTTCAACAGGTGTTAATATTGGGTTTCAAGTGTGTTCTTTTTTTTTAAGTCATTTTATTGGGGGCTCATACAACTCATCACAATCCATACATACATCAATTGTATAAAGCACATTTGTACATTTGTTACCCTTATTATTCTTATTTTTTAATTTTTTAAGTGAGGGCTCGTACAATTCTTATCCCAGTCCATACATACATCCATTGAGTCAAACACATATGTAGACCTGGTGCCTTCATCAATCTCAAAACGTTTGCCCTCTCCTTTAGCCCTCAATATCATTTGCTCATTTCCCCCCTTCCCCCATCCTCCCTCCCTCCTGAACCCTTCATAATTCATAAATTAATATAGTTTTGTCATAAGTTACACTATCCTTTGCTGTCTTTGCTGTCCATCTCCCAGGGAGGAGGCTATACTTAGATTCTTGTATTTGGTTCCCCCTTTCTACCCCACATTCCCTTCACCTTCCAGGCCTCGCCGCTCTCACCACTGGTCCTGAAGGAGTCATGTATCCTGGATTCCCTGTGTTTCAGGTTGCTATCTGTACCAATGTACATCCTCTGGTCTAACCAGATTTGTAAGGCAGAATTGGGGTCATGATATTGGGGGGGAGAAAACATTAAAGAACTAGAGGAAAGTGATATGTTTCATCGTTGCTACCCTGCATCTTGATTAGCTCGTCTCCTCCCCAAAACCCCTCAGCAGGGGGGTGTTCAGTTGCCAACTGATGAACTCTGAGTCTCCACTCTGCACTCACCCACCTTTATAATGACATGATTTCTTGTTCCTTGATGCCTGACACCTGATCCCTTCGACAGCTCATGGTCACACATACTGGTGTGCTTCTTCCATGTGGGATTTTTTGCTTCTTAGCTGGTTGGTCGCTTGTTTATCTTCCAGCCTTTAAGACCCCAAATGCTATATCTTTTGATAGCCAGGCACCATCAGCTTTCTTCACCACATTTGCTTATGCACACGTTTGTTTTCAGTGATTGTGTCAGTAGGGTGGGCACCCACTGATCTGATTTTTAGTTCTTTGATGTCTGATAACTGGTCCCTTCTGCACCTCGTGGTCAGACAGGCTGGTGTGCTTCTTCCATGTGGGCTTTGATGCTTCTCAACTGGATGGCCACCTTGTTTATAGTCAAGCCTTTAAGACCCCAGACGCTATATCTTTTGATAGCTGGGCACCATTAGCTCTCTTCACCACATTTGCTTATGCACACGTTTGTCTTCAGTGATTGTGCCAGTAGAGCGGGCACCCACTGATATGATTTTAAGTTCTTTGATGTCTGATAACTGATCCCTTCTACACCTCGTGGTCAGACAGGCTGGTGTGGTCAGGTGTGTTCTTGATCTTCTCTGAGAGTGATTGCAAATGCTTGTCATGCATACATATACAGTTCACAGGTGCCATTCAAATAGCCCAGGATGATAGTTCAACCTTTGTGAGCAGGGAAATGGCTGTTATTCTCAGTTTCAGAAGATGCAGTGGGTATATTTCACTAAAGGAACAAGGGCAGAAAAAGTATTTTCTTTTGGACTTTTGTATTAGAAGTGCTTTGGTGGTGCAAATGATTAACATGCTTGATGCTAACCCATAGTTTGGAGGTCAGAGTTCACCCAGAGATGCCTCAAAGAAAGCCCTGGTGATCTACTGCCAAAAGCACAATCACTGAAAACCCTATGGAGTACAATTCTGCTCTGACAGACCTAGGGTTGCCATGTGTTGGCACTGATTTAGCAGAAACTGGCATGCTTTGGGTTAATTCAAGTTAACTTTTAAACTTCCATTTCCCCTCTTAGTTGCTAACAATTGCTATAACAATTTATTGCTGACCCAAAGAGATCAGTGCATAGCAATTCAGATGCCTTTGTGGTGTGATTTGTGCTGAAACTACAGGAACTGCTCCATTTGAAGAAACAGTTGCAGTGGTCAAGGTCAAGGGGGAGCCTCTGAATTCCTGCCTCATCTCAGCACTCCAGTGATCCTGCTTTGTTTGCATTCCAAGGGTGTGGATCCTGGGCTCCATTGAGCAACAACAGCAAGAAACAACAAGAGCTTGGAAAGACCCTGAACCTACTGAAGACACTAGGTGCAAGGCCCAGATTTGCCATGTGTGCAGTTCTGTTGTAACAAGTCTTTCATTGTTAAAGGCAATAAATCTCTTTTGCTTAAGTGGCACTTTGTTGGCATTGTTTGCTTTGATTTTGGCACTCTCACTTGAAGAAAAAACAAACCCAAAAGGCATAGAGAGGAGAGATTTAGCTAATACCTGAATTCAAGACTGAGCAAAGTGGAGGGTACCTCAGTATTTAAAGGGAAGCCTGTGTCATTGGGTAAAATGAGTGAAATGCTAGGAGTATATGCAGAGATAAAAGATGTTAACAGCTGAGAGAACTTACCACTTAAGGGTTAAAAAACAAAACAGATCATTTCCGGATGTGGCAAGAGATGCAAAGAGGTGATCAGAGTACTTAACTTACCCATGAGCCTTGAAGGATTAAGTATATAGAATAAATGGAAGATAGGTGTTCCCAGCAGAAGGAATGGCATCAACAGAGGCAAGGGAACATTAAACAGGTGTGCAACAATGGGGAGTATGAAGTAGGTGTGGAGGAAGATGTGAAGTCTCACATATCAATATTGACTGAAAACCAAAGTAGTAGAGGCATTACGAGGGTGTGCAGACCAAGTTGAGTGACACAGTTAGAGGGCATGACACCAAAATGACTCTATAGAATTGTGCAGTGCTTCAGAAGAAATAGATTGTATATATAAAAATAACATAAATATAAATATATAAATGTAAAGCAGGAATACAAAAATATGCTTGTGGATAGTTATAACAACACAAATATTTTTCATAAATGTAACTTACATGTGTCAATATACCTACAGGCTAAAACTCTAGGCTAACTTACTTTTTGAACATACAAATGTGCTCTAGAAAAGTTGTCATAACTTCATTTGAGGGGAATGAACAGAATTGTATGTGAATGGATACACTGGATGGTGTAAGATATGGCAAAAAAAAAAGGGCTCTGGGGGGATAGGTTGGGGTAGGTTGAGGGGTTAAAGTGGAACTGATATCATAGAGTTCAAGAAGAAATAAAATGTTTTGAAAATGATGGTGGCAGCAATTGTACATTTATGCTTGATCTAATTGAATTATGGATTGTTATACTATCTGTAAGAGCTACCAATAAAGTGATTGTTTTTTAAAAAGAAAGAAAAGCTATCATTATTACTCAATTACAATGAAGTCTCCAATCCCGTGGTTTCATCTACATTTGCTACCAGCACACACTACAAGCAAACACCGTTTTTATAGTTACTGACTTTATCAGATTTTCCATTATTTAACTATAACATTAATATCTGTGAACCTGTGTAAGTAACTTTTTTGAGATTGCAGTATTAAATAAAGAAGGATAACAATGGAAAAAGTTACCAATAATGTTATAATTAATGTAGTTCAATGTAGACAGATTTCAAAAAAGTTGTATTATTAGTGTTCTTATAACTTAAGATATATTACATTTTGCATATATTTATCTTATATTATTTAAATTAATAAAAAGGCCCTGATGATAATTCAGGAGTCAACTATGTCCACTCAGAAGAAGCATACCAGCTTGTGTGATCCAAAGATGACAATTTAAAAATTCGAATATGGTGAAGGGAAAAGTATCAGAACTAAAATTATGAACACCAATTTTTAGAAGACTACGGAGGACAGTGGGAGCCCAAAATCCGCCTGCAGAATGTCTGGTCAGACTGAGCTGCTGGCAGATCCATGCTAGCCACAGGCAAGAGCCTTGAACAGTCTTGCTGTCAAGCAGAGACAATTATAACCTTGAATATGCTGAATCAAACTAGATACTTGGCCACATGACCTCCCTATAGACCCGACCTGAGTTGGTTCTGTGTGCAAGTACCTCTGTCTTGTTGTTGATGAGGGTCTTTTCTTTGTAAAGATAATTTTATTGGTGGACTCTTATAACAATCCATATATCAATTGTATCAAGCATATTTGTAAATATGTTGCCATCATTATTTTCTAGACATTTACATTCCCCCCACCTTCTTTTTAATCATCTTATTGGGGGCTCATACAACTCTTATCACAATCCACTTAAGCCCTTGGCATCAGCTCCTCATTTTCCCCCCTCCCTCCCCACTCATCCCTCCCTCATGAACGCTTGATAATTTATAAATTATTATTTTGTCATATCTTACAGAGTTTGACGTCTCCTTTCACCCAATTTTTAGTTGTCCTTCCCCCAGGGAGGACAATATATGTAGATCCTTATAATCGGTTCCCCTCTCCACCCCACCCTCCCTCTACCTACCCAGTATCGCCCCTCTCACCACTGGTCCTAAAAGAATCATCTGTCCTGGATTTCCTGTGTTTCCAGTTCCTATCTGTACCAGTGTACATCCTCTGGTCTAGCCAGATTTGTAAGGCAGAATTGGGATCATGATAGTGGGG
>NW_022111329.1:3005890-3026243 GCF_000313985.2 Echinops telfairi | reverse complement strand
TTGTTCCCTTGTCCCTGGGATTGCTGACTCCACTTTGTTTCCCCCACCTCCCCCTCTCCCATGTTCCCCCATAAATGTCGGTCCCGTTGTTTTTTCCTCCAGATTTTTCATTCAGCCTATCTTATTTAGACAGACCTGCAGAGATAATAACATGCACAAAAACAAGATAGAGCAGAACCAAGCAACAAAAGGAAGCAAAACAACAACAAAAAGCCAATGACAAAAAAACCCAACAGAAAAAAAAAAAACCCCACAAGACAACAACAACAAAAAATAAAAGCTTGTAGTTAGTTCAAGGGCTGTTTGTTGGCCTTTAGGAATGTTTTCCAGACGAGTCTGATGAGGTGCCAAGTCCTGGCCCCAAAGTCTATTTTCGATGACTGGGAGAGATATATCTTGGTCCCTGAGAGAAGTTGTGGTGTACGATGATGTTTCTGATATTAGGAACTGCTATCTATTTGAGTTTTTTGTGGTAAGTTAGAAGAATCCCTTTGCAGCTTTGCTGCATCACGATTTGGCAAATGAAAGTTTTCTTAAATGCAATTTGGGAAAATAAATATAATGTAAGTTTATTGTATCCCCCATTATCAGAGAAAAATAAAGGTTTGAAGTTTTGTTGTAGCACAGCTCATTACATTGCCTTGGACTCAATTTTCTTGCTACATTATTAATCTTTTTTATTATTTTAGTTTTAACAGTTTTATTGACAGATAATTCACAGAACATATAATTCAATGGTTTAAACATATTACAAAGAGTTTCACAGTCATCATCACAACTAATTTTGGGAGATTTTCCTCTTTCTTAGACTCTTTAGCTCCCCATTTTCCCCAACCTCCCCTGCCATAATCCCAAGAAACTTTCAGTTACTGTCTCTATAGATTTACCTATCCTGGATGACATTTAAAGAGAAACATAAAAAACCAAAAACAGCAATGACAAAAACAAAATAGCCAACAAAACAAGATAAAAAAACAAATCAATAACAATAACAAAAATAGAAAATAAGCAGAAAATTAAAAAAGCTGGAGTAAATAAAGAATGGATCAAAAGGGAGATGAAATGACAAAGTGTTACATTTAAACTAAATTCATCAGTAATAGCCCACTTTACAATGCTTGTGAGCAAGGCTATTCACATTCCTGGTCAATGATCAGAGGGAATTCACCAGAGATTTAATTCGTGAGGACATGAACGATTTTAATAGATGTGAGGATGTGAAGATTTTGGGCTTCCACTGTCACCCATAGCCTTCAACAAATTTGGTGCTCAGAATTTAAACTCTACCCTACCAATAGCACTGTGGGGACAACACTGGAGACACAGCGCAGGAATTGTGCCCAATCTGACACCACCACACCAGGACAAAATACTAAGGGTGTGCAACAGAGCAGCAAGGGGTGCAAAGCAATGAAGTCTCCAGAGAATATCAAAAATAGGCTTTGGGGCTGGGGCGTGGCACCACATCAGACTCAACTGGAGAACACTCTTAGAGGTCAAAAACATATTATTTATAGGCTTGTTTGTTGTTTTTTTTTGGTCGCTGTTTTTTAAATTGTTGTTGTTTTGTTTTGCTCTGTCTTGTTTTTGTGCTTATTATTGTCTCTGAATGTCTATCTAGATAAGGTAGGCAGGATAAACAATCTGGAGGAGAAAACAGCAGGATTGACGGTTGGAGGAGTGGACATGGGAGAGGGGGTGATGCTAAGGAAGTGGAGTGTCAACAAACCCAGGGACAAGGGAATAACAAATGATGTAAAATCGAGCGCGAGAAGGGCATAGGATGCCCTTGATCTAGGGCAATGTAGCAGAGAGGAATTACTGAAACCCAAATGAAGGCCCAGCAGGACAGCTGGATGAGAGGAAAGTAAAAGGAAATAGAAGAAAGAACTAGGAGACAAACGACCTATATAGAGGTCTAAACACAGGCATGTACATATGTAAATATATTTATATATAATGATATGGAAATAGATCTATGTTCATATATTTATATGTTGAGTATTAAGGTAGCAGATAGACATTGGACCCCAATCAAGTACTCCTTCAATGCAAGAACATTTTGTTCTAATAAACTGGCATTCTGGAATGCTCACCTTTCCTGACATGATCGCTGAAGACAAAATGGGTGCATAAGCAAATGTGGTAAAGAACGCTGATGATGCCCGGCTTTCAAAAGATATAGCATCTGGGGTCTTAAAGGTTTGAAGATAAACAAGCAACCATCTAGCTGAGAAAAACAAAGCCCACATAAAATAAGCACACCAACCTGTGTGATAATGGGGTGTCGATGGGATCACGTTTCAAGCATCAAAGACCCAGAACAAAAATTCATATCGACGTGATTGAGTGGGAGGGTGAAGTGGAGACCCAAAGCCCATCTCTAGGCAATTGGACATCCCCTTACAAAAGGATCACAAGGAAGAGATGAACCAGTCAGGGTTCAGTACAGGACCGAAGAAACATAACTTTCTTTAGTACTTTAAAGCACTGCTCCCTACCCCACTAACATGACCCCGATTCTACCTTACAAATCCAACTAGATCAGAGCATGTACACTGGTACAGATTAGAGCTCAAAACACAGGAAATCCAGGACAGATAAACCTCTCAGGACCAATAATAACAGTAGTGATATCAGGAGGGTAGGGGGAAGGTAGAGGAAGAAAGAGGAAACTGATCACAATGATCTACATATAACCCTCTCACAGGGGTACAGACAACAGAAAAGTGGGTGAAGGGAGACAGTGGTCAGGTTAAGATATGAAAATTTAAAAAAATTATCAAGGGTTCATGAGGTGGTGGGTGGGGGGAATGTGATACCGAGGGTTCAAGTAGAAAGAAAATATTTTGAAAATGATATGGCAACATATGTACAATTGTGCTTGATGTAATGGATGGATGTATGGATTGTGGTAAGAGCTGTCTGAGCCCTCAATAAAATGATTTTTTTTTAAAGAAATAAAACAAAAACATTAAAAGAATTTAAACTCTAATACCATTCCATCCTCTGGTCTTGTATTTTATTATTTTACAATCCTTGGATCACATAGGTGGGTGTGCTCCTTGCATTTAGCTGACACCTCACTTAAATGGCTCTTTTTAAAAAGACCTGCGTTGAAGGCGACCAGAGTTATTCTTTTAAAAAAAAATCATTTTATTAGGGGCTCATATAACTCTTATCACAATCCATACATACATCAGTTGTGTAAAGCACATTCGTACATCGCCCTCATCATTCTCAAAACATTTGCTCTCCACTTAAGCCCCTGGCATCAGGTCATTTTTCCCCTCCCTTCTTGCTCCCCCCTCCCTAATGAACCCTTGATAATTTATAAATTATTATTTTGTCATATTTTGCACTGTCCGATGTCTCCCTTCACCCACTTTTCTGTTGTCCATCCCCCAGGTAGGAGGTTATATGTAGATCCCTGTAATCAGTTCCCCCTTTATACCCCACCCTCCCTCTACCCTCCTGGTATCGCCACTCACACCACTGGCCCTGAAGGAATCATCTGTCCTGGCTTCCCTGTGTTTCCAGTTCTTATCTGTATCAGTGTACATCCTCTGGTCTAGCCAGATTTGTAAGGTAGAATTTGGATCATGATAGTGGGGGAGGAGGAAGCATTTAGGAACTAGAGGAAAGTTGTATGTTTCATCGTTGCTACATCGCACCCTGACGGCTCGTCTCCTCCCCAAGATCCTATTTTAAGGGGATGTCCAGTGGCCTACAAATGGGCTTTGGGTCTGTATTCTGCATTCCCCACCTCATTCACCATGATAAGACTTTTTGTTCTCGTGATGCCTGATACCTGATCCCTTCGACACCTCGTGATCGCACAGACTGGTGTGCTTCTTCCATGTGGGGTTTGTTGCTTCTGAGCTAGATGGCCGCTTGCTTATCTTCAAGCCTTTAAGACTCCAGACGCTATATCTTTTAATAGCCAGGCACCATCAGCTTTCTTCACCACATTTGCTTATGCACCCATTTGTCTTCAGCAATCGTATCAGGGAGGTGAGCACAAAATGACAAGATTTTTTGCTCTTTAATGCCTGATAACTGATGCTTCTGCCTCGTGATCATGCAGACTGGTGTGCTTCTTCCATGTCTTTCTGATATCTTGGCGTCATTTGATTTCTTCCCCACATTATTAAGAGAACAATGGAGGCTATTAATTTACCAGTGTTAAGGGTGAGAAGAGATGCTGAGGGTATGCGAAAGAAATAGTATCAGCAGATTACCACATTGTCTGGGACTTGTACATATTGCATCAAAAAACTCCAGAACAGATATGTAAATGGGATGAGAATTTGTCCTCATTAGTTTACAAAAAAGGAAGTTAACTTAAAACTGGACACTTTCAAATTATTTGTTTTAGATGTCTCTTCATCTCTTATAATTTTCCTATCGTTATAGAAATGATGGGAAATTATTAACTTTTCATAAATATCTAACAAATATATCTGACATATAACTAGATTCAGATGGCAGATGTTTTTTTTTTGTCGGTCAATTATTTTGAAATCTTGTATATTATATGAATAAGAAATACAAATGACCTATCATCAAAATATAGTTTATAACAGCTGACTACGAATACGTTACCAATCAAGTTTAGGAAACAAATAAAAATCTTCTAATTCACTCAATGGAACTATGAGTTGTTAACTTTCTCAATATCAGTACCAATATTTAGAATCATTTATTTACATGTTCTGTTTGAGTTTCTTTCTCTTTTCTCCACCTCCTTTAAGTTTATACATATTTGTTATTGTTGTTAGGTGCCATGGAGTTGGTTCTGACCCACAATGACCTTATGCACTACAGAATGAAACACTACATGGTCTTGGACCACCCTCAGTTTGTTCCTGTGCTTGAGTTCATTGTTGCTGCCAAGCTGCCAATACATCTCCTTGAGGGCCTTCCTCTCCTTCCCAGCCCCTTTACATTACCTATTATGCTCTTCTCCAGGGACTGGTCTCTCCTTGCTACAGGTCCAAACTATGTAAGAGGGAGTCTTGCCATCCTTGTCTCAAAGGGGTACTCTGGCCTACTTCTTCAAAGACATTTGTTTGTCCTTTCTAGCAGTCCATGGTACTTTCAATATATTTCTCCAGCACCACAATTCAAATGCAACAATTCTATTTTGGTCTTCCTATTCAATATCTAACTTTCACATACTTATGAGGCAATGGAGAATATGATGGCTTGGGGCAGCAGCACATTAGCCCTCAAAGTAACATCTTTGCTTTTCATTACTCTAAAAAGGTTTTGTGCAGCAGATTTACCCAATGAAATATGTCTTTTGATCTTATGACTGCTGTTTCCATGAGCATTGACTGTGCATGCAAACAGGACAAAATCTTTGACAACTTCCAACTTTCTCTTCATTTATCCCTATGTTATCCATTAGTTCAATTGTGAGGATTTGGGTCTACTTTACTTGAGTCATAATCCATACTGAAGGCTGCAATTCTTTATATTCTTTGGCAACTGCTTCAAGTCCTTCTCACCTTCTTCAAGTCCTTCTTACAGCAAGCAAGGTGTGTCATCTGCCTATCGCAGTTTGAAATAAGCCTTCCTCCAATCCTGATGCCACATTCTGAAAACCGGGAGCTCAGAATTAAGCTCTAATACAGTTTCCTCCTCTGATCTCAAAATTTTCTTTTAAAGTATGTGTATTAGTCTGGGTAGACTAGAGAAACAAATCCAGGGAGACCCATATGTGTATAAGGAAGAGGTATAACTACAGGAGCAATTGAAAATTGAGAAAACATCCCAGCCCAGTCCAGATAAAGCCCATAAGTTCAATATTAGCCCATATTTCTGATAACAATCTTTATAGTCCTCTTCAGACTCATGCAACACATGCAATGACATCAAATGCAGGACAATCACTGGCAAGTGGGTGGGAAGTCTTATGGATTCAGTGGCAGCAGAAGCATCTCATCACTGGCAGGGGTCTCCATGTGGTTCCTTCAGGTCTGAGGTTCTGACTGCCATCAGTCTCTCTCCATGTGTCTTCTCAACAGGGATGTCTCCCAGGGAGTGAGCAGATAGTTTCCAGCCTCAAAGGAGGAAATACAGGAGTTCCCAGAATTCTCAGGAGACCATGGCCACACAGAGGCCTCATTGACTATACAATGATTGACAGGCTAGACTCCACTTCTTTGCTCTTAATCCTCAAATTAACACCAGATTATGTAATTACCCCAGTATGTATTTAAGTCTTTTGCTTATTTTAAAAGTTGTTTGTCTCTTATTGATGAGGTAAAGGTGTTCTTTATATTTACGAGTAAAGTATATCTTTAAAGTATGTGTAATTTGGATAATTTTCTTCCAAACTTTGGTGTGTCTCATCATTTTCTTCATGGTGTTTTTTGAACAACAGATTATTTTAATTTTAATAAAATTAACTTTTTTCTTTTATAATCAATACATCAGGTGTTCTAAGAATTTTTTGCTTATCTACTAATAAAGAAAATATTCTTTTTCTTTATAGAATCTTTATGATTTTAGCTGTTATAGTTATGATCCACCTCAAATTAATTTTTGTCTATGGAGGCACCTGTGGGAGAAAAATAATGTCTCTCTCATATGTGTCATAGTTAGTCCAGCAATATTTATTGAGAAGACATTCTTCATTAAATTGCATTGATGTCTTTATCAAAACTCCATGGGCCATATAAGGATGTATCTATTTCTACACTCTATTAATTTATAAATATACTCTTACTTCAATACCAGAATACCTTACATAATGTAGCCTGAAATTAATTCTTGAAACCGGTTGATCTTAAGCTCTCTCAATTTGATATTTTCAAAGATTTTTATGCTGTGCTATGTCCTTTTCTTTTCCATATGAATTTTAAATTCAATTTGAATGAGATTGCAATGAATCTAGCACTTAGTTTGTGGAAAATTGACATATTGACAATATGAAGTTTTCTAATTTTTGGACAAAGAAAACTGGTAGAATAGTGGTTTACATGTTGAACTGCTAACTATAAGATCAGAAGTTCAAATCAACCAATTTCTTTTAGGGAAAAAAATGAGGATTTTTGCTCCTGTAAAGGGGAAGTTCTATTCTGTCCCATAGAGTTGCTGAGTAAGAAATGACAGAATGGCAATGGGGTTTGTTGTTAATTCTTGGACATAGTATATATTTCCATATATTTGTTGTTGGTAGGAGATATCCATTAATAACCCTGTGTACAACAGGAAAAAAACACTACCCAGTTCAGGCCATCCTCACAATTGTTCTTATGCTTAAGCTCATTGTTGCAGACCCTGTGACAATCCATCAAATTGACTGTCTTATTTATCACTGCTCTACTACTTTACCAAACATGATACCTTTTTTCAGGGCTTGTCTCACCTGATAATATGTCCAAAGTATGGGAGACGAAGTCTCATCATTTATGTTTCTCAAAAGAATTCCTTTACTTTTTCTAAGGGAGATCTGTTTTTTCTTTACCAGCACCATAATTCAAACCCATTGACTCATCTCTGGTTTTCTTTATTCAATGTCCACCTTTCACATATATATGAGATGATTGAAAACACTAGGGCTTGGGTCAGGCACACCTTAGTCCTCTAAGTGACATCCTAGGTCTTCCACCCTTTCTTGAGGTCTTATGCAACAGATTTACCCAATACAATGTGATCTTTGCTTTCTGGACTGCTGCTTCCAAGCATGGATTGTGGATCCAAGCAAAATGGAATCCTCAGCAATTTCAAACTTTTCTTCATCCTTCTCTATTTTTTAAAGCATTTTATTAGGGGCTCATGTAATTCTTATCACAATCCAAACATACATCAACTGTGTAAAGCACATTTGTACATTCATTGCCCTCATCATTCTCAAAATATTTGCTCTCCACCTAAGCCTCTGGCAACAGCTTCTTATTTTTTCCCCTCCCTCCCTGCTCCCCTCTCCCTCATGAACCCTTGATAATTTATACATTATTATTTTGTCATATCTTGCCCTGTCCGACGTCTCCCCTCACCCAATCTTCTGTTGTCCGTCCCCCAGGGTGGAGGTAACATGTAGATCCTTGTAATCGGTTCCCCCTTTCCAACCCACCCTCCCAGTATCGCCACACACGCCACATGTCCTCAAGGGATCATTCACACTGAATTCCCTGTGTTTCCAGTTCCTACCTGTACCAGTGTACATCCTCTGGTCTAGCCAGATTTGTAAGGTAGAACTGGGATCATGATAGTGGGGGAGGAGGAAGCATTTAGGAGCTAGAGGAAAGTTGTATGTTTTCATCATTGCTCCGTCACACGCTGATTGGCTTATCTCCTCCCTGAAACCCTTCTGTAAGGGGATGTCCAGTGGCCTACAAATGGGCTTTGGGTCTCCATTCCAAACTCCCCCAACTCATTCACTATGATAACTATGATAAGATTTTTTGTTCTTTGATGCCTGATAGCTGATCCCTTCGGCACCTCATGATCACGCAGGCTGGTGCGCTTCTTCCATGTGGGCTTTGTTGCTTCTGAGCTAGATGGCCGCTTGCTTATCTTCAAGCCTTTAAGACCCCAGACGCTATATCTTTTGATAGCTGGGCACCATCAGCTTTCTTTGCCACATTTGCTTATGCACCCATTTGTCTTCAACCCTTGGGTCAGGAAGGTGAGCATCAAAGAATGCCAATTTAATAGAAGGAACTATTCTTGCATTGACAGAGTACTTGAGTGGAGGCCCAATGTCCTTCTGCAACCTTAATACTAAACTTATAAATATATGCACATAGATATATTTCTTCATCCTCATATACAAGTATATTTACATATGTACATGCTTTTATTTAGAACTCTATAAATGCCCTTTGCTTCCTAGCTCTTTCCTCTATTTCCTTTGACTTTCCTCTTGTCCCACGATCATGCTATCTTCATTTGGGTTTCAGCAATTCCTCTTGGTTACATTACCCTTGATCACACCCTACCAGGCCTCCTACACACTCCTCACTACCGATTTGGGTCACTTGTTGTTCCCTTGTCCCTGAGTTTGTTAACACCATTACCTTTCCCCCCACCCCCCTTCCTTGTCCCCCCGCAACTGTCGGTCCCTTTGTTTTCTCCTCCAGATTGTTGATCCAGCCTATCTTATTTAGACAGAACTGCGGAGATAACAACATGCACAAAAACAAGACAGCAAAACCAAGCAACAATATACAACAAAACAACAACAAACCAATGACAAAAAAACAAAACAAAACAAGGAAGAAAAGCTTGTAGTTATTTCAAGGACTGTTTGTTGGCCTTTAGGAGTGTTTTTCAGTCCAGTGTGTTGAGGCATCATGCCCTGGACCCAAAGTCCACCTTCATCATTCCCTGGGTACCTCACCGCTACATTCCCTTGCTGTTCGGTTGCAGCCCTTAGTGTTTTGCCTTGGTGTGGCGGGATCAGATAGGGCGCAATTCCCACACTGTGTCTCCGGTTTTGTCCCCTGTAGGGCTATGGATCAGTGAGGGACATCATGTCTCATAGTGGGGCCGGTCATATGTCCCTCCATGTGGACTGGCTGCTCTAATCGGGAATATGGTCCTCAAGGCCTGGTGGGTGAGGATGTGCTCCACTCTCTCCTCCTCCCCTTTCATCTGCTCCCGTGTGCTCCTATCAGATATATCCCTCTCCCAGAGCTGCAGACTCAATGCTGTCCTTTGAAATAAATTCTTCTTGGGGGAAGGGCAGGTGTCCACGTAGTACTTGGGCTTGGGACCGGCTGCTCAGAACTCTCCACTGGTTCCCTACTCCATGCCAGCATGTTGCATTCACATCCTGGAGCACTGGGTTGAAGTCTGGTCCTTCTTTCCCTGGAGATATAATCAATAGCCTCAGCGGACTCATGTTGCACTTATCCTTTTGTGCTTGGTTTACTTCGCTTACCATGATTTCATCCAGTATTTCTCATGTAGCGATGTGCTTCATACGTTCATCACTGCTTTTTAGCAATGCATAGTACTCCATTGTATGTATGTACCACAGTTTTTTAATCTACTTGTCAGTTGATGGAAATTTGTTTTTTTTTCCAACTCCTTGCAATTGTGAACTGTGCCGCAATTAACACTGGGTCACAGATGTCTGGCCTTGTTTTGTTTCTTGCATCTTGATGGGTCACATGGTAATTTGATTTCCATCTGTTTTAGACATCACCAGATCAATTTCCATACTGGCTGTACATACTTACAGGTCTACCAGCAGTGGATGAGAATTCCTTTCTCCCCAGAGCACGTCCAACACTTGTTGCTTTCTGATTTTTTGAATTTGGCTATCTTAGAGGGTGTTAGGCAGTACCTCATTGTTCTTTTAATTTGCATTTGTCTTATGGCTAAAGATTGGGAACATTTTCTCATATGTTTGTTGGCCATTCGGATTTCTGCCCCTGTGAAACTTCTGTTTACGTCCTTTGCCCACCTCTCAAGTGGGCAATTAGGTTTTTTCTTTTTGGAGGCTAGCAGAGTATTGTAGATTTTAGTAATAAGGCCTTTGTCTGATGTGTCATTGCTAAAGATGTTTTCCCAGTCTGTGGACTCTCTTATTACTCTCTTGGTGAATTCTTTCGATGTACACAGGTGTTTTATCTTCAGTATATCCCATTTGTCAGTTTGTGTCTCCTCCGTGTTTGTGTCCTTCCCTATGTATTATAGCCTATGTATTCCCTGTGTCAATGTTCTCAAGTTGGTCCCAGTTCCCACATTGATGGCCCTAATAGTTTGGGGTTTAACTTCAAGGTCTGTTATCCACCTTATGTTTATTCTTGTGCATGGAGTGAGATAAGGGTCTTGCTTCATTTTTCTGCAGGTAAATATCCATTTTTCCAGAACCACTTGTTAAAGAGGGCATCTGTTCCATTGGATATTTGGGGCCCCTTATCAAAGATCAGTTGTCTGTATGCTGATGATTTTATTTCTGGGTTTTCAGTTCTTTTCCATTGGTCTGAGTATCTGTCATTGTATCAATACCATGTGGTTTTGACAGCTGTGCTAAAGTCAGGTACGCAAGCCCTCCCACTGTGTCCTTCTTCTTGAGTAGTTCTCTTCTAATTCTGGTCTTCTTCCCTATCCATGTGAAGTTGGTAATCAGTTTTTCCATTTCTTTGAAGAAAAAGGAGGGTAGTTGTATTGGGATTGCATTAAACTTATATAGTGCCTTAGGAAGAACTGACATCTTCACTATATTGAGTCTTCCAGTCCACGAGCATGGGATATTCTTCCATTTGTTGAGGTCACTCTTGGTTTCTTGCAATAGTGGTCTGCAGTTTTCCCCATATAGAACTTTTGTTCTTTTAGTCAGGTATATCCCTAGATATTTCTATTTGTGTTTGGCTATTGTGAAGGGTAACACCTTTTAGATCTCCTCTTCTGTGGTCTTATCTGATGTGCCAATATGCACTCTTTTTGTAGTAGAGAGTTATTCATCCTCCAATTGTTTGCTCTTGTTTTCTTCGTCTTCCTTTTGTTTATTTCCAGTCTTTTATCACAGTGGTCAGAGAGAGAGGTTTGTATGATATCAATGTGCTTAAATTTATGTAGATTTGCCTTATGCCCCAGCATGTGGTGTATCTTCATATATGTGCCATGAGGGATTGAGAAGAATGTGAATGTTTTTGTATTTGGATGAAAAGCTCTGTAGATATCTATCAGGTCAAATTGTCTAATTGTAGTGTTTAGATCTCTAGCCTCCTTGTTGAGTTTCTTTTCCTGTGATATTTCTTTCTCAGAGAGCAGTGTATTGATGTCACCCTATATAACTGTTGAGGCTGTGATTTCTTTTTCATCTTTCGGAGTGTTTGGCTGATGTTATCAGCGGGTCTCTAATTCAGGGAATATATGTTTACAATGCTTAGTGGTTCTTTGACCACCATTCCCTCCTTGAGCAATATATAGTGTCCCTCCGTATCTCTTTCTAAGGTTTGCACTTTGAGGTCAATTTATACGAGAATAGGATTAAAACCCTCGTATTTTTTAAATCGCTGTTTGCTTGGTGTGCTTTTCTCCAGCCTTTGATTCTCAGTCCATTTTTGTCTGTAGTCTTGAGATGTGTCTCCCGTAGGCAGCAGATTGATGGGTTGTGTTTTCTAAGCCAGTCTGCTAGTCTCAGTCTTTTAATGCCTGAGTTCAGGCCATTGACATTTAGGGTTATTATCTCCATCTGCAGACTCTGTGATGTCATCTTATTATACCTTTTGTGTTGGGTGTTTCCCTACCTTCTTTTCTCATTAGTGTGTTGTGTATGTGTGTGTGTGTATCATTATTGACTTCTTTCCATCCTTAAGCCAATGCTATCTTGAGGTCTGTTTTCTCATTGTTGCCCTCTGGGTGAGGTTGTTCTATGTGGTGGTCTCTTATTTATGCTTGGTGAGTGTTGTTCTTCTGCCCATACTGGGTCGGCAAGAATCTTTTGTAGGGTTGGGTTTCTTCTAACTTATTCTTTGAGTTTTTCCTTGTCTTGGAAGACTATTACTTCTCCATCTATCTTGATCGATAATTTGGCTGGGTAGAGTATACTTGAGTTTGTGTTGTTTTCCTTCTATTTTTGGAATGTTACTCCACTCTCTCCTCTTCTTCATAGTTTCTGCTGATAGGTGAGCATGTTCTTATTTGGGAAACTTTATATCTTGTTGTTTGTTTTTCCCTAGTTGCTCTCATGATTTTCTTCCTTTTCCTCAAAGTTGGATAGTTTAACTAATATGTGCCTTGGTGACTTCTTCTTGGTATTCAGTCTAACTGGTGTTCTTTCAGCCTCCTGAATGGTTGCCTGGTTTTCATTAAGTAATCTGGGGATGTTTTCCTCCAAGAATTCTCTCACTATTGTTTCAGATAACTTCTTTGTTGTGTCTTCCTCCAGTAAGCTACTAATTCTAATGTTGTTATGCTTCACAGCATCAGACATAGCTCTTAGGTCTTCTTCAACTTCTCTGATGATCTTATTAGATTTTTGTTCCCGTTTGTTAAAGCCTGCTTGGCTGTCCTCCAAGTCACTGATATGGTTCTGTGTTTCCCCCCGTCAATTCTTGAGGTCCATGGGTCCGCTACTGGTTTTGTTATCTCCTCCTTAAGCTCCTATATTTTCCTTTGGTGTACGGCCTTTATTTCCTCTATCATTTCATCATTTTTCTTTATTGTTTCCCTCATATCCTGTATGACTCCAAGCAGCATTCTGAAAATTTCTTTTTTTTGGCCACTAAGTGTCTGCTTCTTCTATGCATGTTGTTATGTTTGAGATATCTTCTCCCATTGCCTTTTGTTTCTCCTGTTTTTTTTGTTGAGGTCGTTGGGGCTGATGGCTGTTTGCCCTGCATTGTTTTAGAGGAACCAGGTGCCATTTTCCAGGGTGTCGAAGATTACTGGCTCTCTCTGGGAGACTTGTAGGAATGATTCTTCGAACTGCCTACAGCTAATTTCACTATGGAATTAACCTACCACTTTATCCTCCTGTGGTTCCCCTCGCAGGGGAGTGCCCCAGAAGCCTAGTTGGTTGCCTGCTTTGGTGTTGTAGAGTTTGGGCAGAGGTTCCTGCAGCAGTTTGTAACATTGACGAGATTTTGCTGAGCTGCTTTAGGCCCCCAGGCACACAGGCAGAAATTCCCTGGTAAGAAGTTGGGAAGAGTATCCCCTGGTGGAGTTAGGCAGGGCTTTCCCCAGCCTCCGGCTAGCTTTCCTGGGTGGAGCTCATCTAGCAGTGTGTGGCACAGGCATAATTTCCCTAGGATAAGGGGAGTGGTCTGGAGGTCAGCAGTGGAGTGTGAGATAACAGGAAAGAGACAAGGAGGAGAAAAAAATTAAAAAATAAGCCTGCTGAGACTGTGTGGGTATATAGAGAAGAGCGGGGAAACAAAAGTAACAATGTAGCTGAGCCCCAATCCTTGCCCATTGAGCTTTAAGTGTTTAGTCCCTGCCCTGTGGCGGCATTAGTAAACTCTGGCTGTGTTGAGAAAAAGCAGAGAGAAGAGAGGGAAACAAAAGTAACAATGTAGCTGAACCATGATCCCTGCTCATGGAGCTACAAGGATTTAGTCCCTGCCCGAGGCAGTGGCAAACTGTAGCTGTGTTGAGATTAACTCCCCGTGCAGGTTCCAAATGATCTTGGCTCCAGCAGAGACAGTGGCGGGGCTAAGGTCAAACCCTAGCTGGCCTCTGCTGTGGTAAGCCAGAAGCTCACAGCCCCTCAATACCTTGTGGTTCTGTGGGTCTGTGCCTACTTATCTTTATGATGTTCCTCCTGTGGTCCATCAGTGTTGAATTTCCCTCTAAACAACACTCCTGGGCCGAATTCTGCGGAGTCCCTCTGGTATGTGTTACTCTGTCACCATTTTCCCAGAAGTCCCCCCTTCTCTATTTTTTATCACAATGTTTGGAGTTATTTATTTTTATTTCACAAGTTCGAACATAATTTATTGAGTGGATTCTTAATTATTGTGGTGTTGTTGTATGAGGGGTACCCCCCAAAATGAACCCCCCCCCAAAGATATGTATTAAAATTTATCACCTTTAAAGTACTCTCCATTATACTTACCTCATCTGTTGAATCTGTGATTCCATTCTTGGAAACCTCACAACAGTTTCTGCAGCATTTTCCCCATCAGGAAACAAAATATCACCACTGCACACAGTTTTCTTAAATAAACCACCACATTAAATAAGGTTTGAGCGAAATTGCTTTCACAAAAAAGATTCAATATGACCAAAATAGTTTCTTCCCAGTCAACCCACTGTGTGCACTAGCTTAGAGCAAGTGGTTGGATGCTTGCCTGATAAGAAAAATGCATACAACTAAAATTCTGCCCAGAGGATCTTTTTTACATTTTTTGGGGGGGGTTGGGGGTGGGGGGGCGTGACTCCTCATAGATGTTGTATGTTAATATTTAATTTCTTGATTTCTTGTAATTACAGTATAGAAATAGATGAGCCTTTATATGTTAACCATGTACTTTGCAACTTCTATAACTTCACTCATTTATTTTAGTAGTTTCAGAGGTCTTAGAATTTTCTACTTATACAATGGGTATGTGAGAATAAACACAACTTGATTCTTTCCAATCTTTATTCTTTTAAATTAACTACTGGGGCCTTTATTTCACCAGTTAAGTCCTTTTGTACAACATTGCATGGAAATGTGCTTGAACCCCAAAGAGGAAAGTCTCCTGGCTTTCCATAAATTATGACGCTAGTTACAGCATTTTTCTGTTTACGCTCTTTACATAGGAAAAGTTTCCTTTCATTCTTAATGTGTAATGTGCAGAGTTCCTTGTTTCCTCACTTCTAATTATGAATTAATTGAGTCTTTTGAAATGGTTACACATTTTTCTCTTTATTCTATTTACAAAGTAGATTAGATTAATTTAGTTTAAAGATTGAACCACTCTTGCATGCATGAAATAAACTTTACTTGCTTATAATGTAGTATTCTTTTAGCATGCTGTTATTGTTGGATTAAGGAGAATTGGCAATGCTGTTAGGTATTAGACTGCTAACTGCAAGGCCTGCAGTTCAAACCCACCTCCTTGTGAGGAATATGTGGTAGTCTGTCAAGAATTACAGCCTTAGTAACCCTCTGAAGTAGTTCTACATTGCCCTGTAGGTTCATCATGTTATTATGAATTTTAATTGACTTGAAGGTACCCTGTTTCCCCGAAAGTAAGACATCCCCCGAAAATAAGACCTACTTACAGTTTTGGCTCTCACTGAAATATAAGGCATCCCCCAGAAAATAAGACCTACCCGAAAATAAGGCCGCCTGAAGCTACCGTAACTCTGGACTGTAGCAGCGGGCGCCATTGCGCAGCTCACAGTTGGCCACAGCGCAGCTGGAGCAGACAGGAAGTGCAAGGTCTCTTTTAATAAAACAATAAACTATAAATATGTACTGTATTCTTCTTCATGGAAAAATAAGAAATCCCCTGAAAATAAGACCTACCGCATCTTTGGGTGCAAATATTAACATAAGACACTGTCTTATTATCGGGGAAACAGGGTAATAGGTTTAGTTTTGTACTGTTGCACTGTTATTGCTAATACACCCATTCATCTTATCAACAAATTTCAGTCCTGAAGACCAAATAGTTATGCAAACAACAGTACCATGTTAGAATGGAGGATTGTAGTATTAAAAAAATAAACTGATGCATAGGGAGGGTGAGGGGCCAGCCCCCACCCGCTGCTACTCCTACGAGTTCAGTAATACTACTTCTGGGTTCAGTAATGCACAATTGTACGGTTGAGATATATAAGCATTATATTAAAGTCATCAAGAGCATGAGAGATAATACAATAATACAGTCAGGCATGATACATAGCAACATTGCTCACCTCAGCCCAGCTTGGTGGTCCACGTGGAGAGAGGGGGAAGGGAAGGAGGGAAAAGGAACAAGGGAGAGGGGAGTGACCAGGGAGTGAGCAGCAAGGAGCTCAGAGTCAGAGAAGTCTCCACCTATATTGCTGACCCATGCCTATATACCTTTTGGGGGCATGCCAGCCCACTAATTACAGGTAGAGACATACGTCACAGGAAGGGGCTGCACTATAGGTTACACAGCAATGAGAGGGTGGTCTCTGGGTCTCCATAGGAACCATTATCAGTAGGGTGCGAACTCCGCCCTCAGGAACCAAACTAATGGCCCCAAGCTTCAGAGTCTCCAGCAGCAGGGAGCAGGCCCACCCCTGTGGTGGGATGAGACAGCAGTCTAGCAGCAAATGTCTGACTTCCCCCCACAGAGGATGACTACATTATTACTAAACCTCTCCCATCAATCCACCATCATTAAGCGGATTCTGAGTCATAGCGACCCTGTATGGGGTTTCAGAATCTGTAAAGCTCTATGGGAGCAGATAACTTCATCTTTCTCCTATGGAGCAGATAAGGGGTTTGCCTAGCTGACCTTGTGGTTAATAGCCCAAAATCATTACATAACTGCCAAATTATATCACTACACAAATGCTAATTTACCCCATCAAATCGCTGACAAAACACTGAGAATAATGTCCCAGCCAAATTGACACACACCATGCCCATTATAGTTAGAGTTATTTTTGTCAGGCAACTTAGTATTTCTTGCCGCCAGCTGTATAGAGAAATGATGGGTAACTAGTCAATAAATGTAAGTGTGACTGCCTTGATTGTTCTTTGCCTCAATTTTCAATCTACACTACCTGTGGGACACCTAACCCATGGACTGTGTCACTGTAATTTGCGATTCCTTCAAGACCTGCTTAGCCACACCATTGGAATTTGCATCTCTTGAGCTGGGGACTGTTGGATCCTGTCATCTAGCTGACTGTTGGTGACCTGGCTTGCTGTTTTCTGCCTGTACCTGGATAGCCTGAATTTCTCTACAGAGGACTACTCGGCGACCCTCAAGACTTGAAGGACTGCCAGTGTTTCACAACTGTCTCACAGGAGTGAGTTGCACTGAGCCATTTGTACTGCTTTATAATTTAATTAGCTGTTTATTTCTTATGTTATACATCTATCTATCTATCTAAATATATATAAAATTATTAGCATTCTGGTTTTGTTTCTCTAGAGAGCCCTGTCTAACACAGTTGCTCACATAAAATGTCATAAAATTTTCTCTTTTGCACAATTTTCAGAAAAAGTTTTCATAGTATCGATTGATTTTATTTCTCCCTTAAATATGTGATAGTTTCGTCAATGAAACCACCTGTTACTGAGATTTTCTGGCTGGAAAGGGCTTTGCCTATTTATTTACTTTTAAATGATAAATTCAGTGTCTTTTACCAATATAGCATTTTTCAAAACTTCAGTTTTGCTTTATTTTAGTAACTGTGCCTTTCAAGGAATCTGTTCACTTGATCTAATTTTTCAAATTTATTGGAATACAATTATTCCTAATTTGTCATTATTCTCTTAATATGTGTAATGATGTCCTCGCTCATGGGTGAAATTGATAATTTATGTTTTCTCTCTTACTGATGAGTCTAGCTAGAAGCATATGACTTTTATCAATTTTGTTAAAGAATTCTTCTCAGCTAGCATGATCTTGTTCACCAAGAGAATGCTGGTTGCAATCCCAGTGAAGGAGTGTAGAATCTGTTTTTCAACACAATAGTTATCCCATATGCATGCTTCCATGGCCACTACTGGCTCACCTGTTTTCAAGTCCACCCACAAGTTGACCAGATTGTGAACCCTTGACTTGAACCTTTACTAGTATTTCCTGAAGCTCAAAATCAGAGTTCTGAGCAAAAATCTGAGGTATAATGAGTAGCACATCAGCCAATGCTTGGACTCCAAGTTGGGCCCTTGTTGCTGGACTTAAGTTTCATCGGAGCTTCTGCCAGGGTTACTTCTGTTGCACCAGCCCCTGGGGTCATGCAACCATCATCAATGGCATGTTTTGACAGCTCTCATACCATTTCAGATGCCATCTTTGTTTTGAGTGAGTGTTTATTTGATGTTTTGATCAGTAGCGTGACTGGACATGGGTTTTTGCACTACCTGATGAAGGTGAAATTCTCTTCTCCCAACAAGTACTCAGACTAGGCTTGTACTTCCAAGACAGTCCAGATTCAGATTTTCTAAAGAATTTAGAGCCACTCTGCCACAGGCAAGTGTCAGCTTCTCCATGTTTCCCTGTTTGGCTCTGCTTAGGGCCCTGAAACCTTCCTTTACCAGGGAAAACTCACTTGCTCCATCGAGTCAATGTTGACGCATCAAGTACCTTCATGGTGCTCTTGAGCTCCAGGTTGATCCTCAACCACCTTGCCTTGGGGTTCAGGGTCTTCACAGTAGATCCAGTTGGGGTAGTTTCCAGTCATCTGTTTTGTTTTCCATGGGACGTATATTTTTCATTCTCTTTGATAGTGTTTATGAATGTGTTAGAGTCAGTATGTTTGTCCCTGTTTTTTAATTGATAATTTTAAAAATTATCATAGCAACCCCTTGTAGCTTGACAAGACTGTAACTGCTGGGGTAGTATAAAACCCAGTTTTTGTCCCTTGTAGCTGCTGCTGGCAGCCCATTGCATAACCACTACACCACTAAGGAAAAGTGGTCAATTTCATTTTGGTTAATTCCAACTAACATTTTATTGGAATGGCCACAGACTTTCTTCTTCAGCTCTATTATTTTCTTCACTCTTTCAGCTTTTATAAATTTCTCCCTCTCCTCTGCACTCATGTAAAAGAAGTTCAAGTTCACTTCTTTTTTTTTTTCATATTCTGTGGACTCATTGAAGATCAGGATATATTCACTTTCTAATCTTCTTCATGTCAGAATGCCGACCCCATGATCCAAAACCAGCCCTCTGATTAAGCTTGCATCCATTTCTGATTTATGCCTCATCTCAATGATTTTAACCATGAAAAGGTCAATGGGCTCAACTTGCTTTCAGCAAGTTTCATGAGGATTTCCGTGTGCAGGAACGTCTTGGCCACATCTATCAGTGTCTCTTTGTCCACCTCTTTGCCGACTTTGAATTATTCCAGAAATTGAAGGTTCTTTCCTTAGCTGCTTCAAAGCCTTTGGTTATTATGTGGGGATACAGGCCTACAGAAATGTTTGAGTTGAACTGCTTTAACATCTACCTGATGATCAGGACATTGTAAGTAGTATCATCTACAGTATGTCATCTTGGGCTGTTTCAACTGCTGCTATTAAAGTGTTGAATTTGCATTTCTTTTTTTTTCTTTTTTCCCCTCAAAGTTGGCTATGTAGTATTTTGTAAATTAAGTTCTCAGAACTCACGGGGAAACCTTCTATGGTTCTGAACAGAGTGAGTATGGACACCAAAGAATCATGGGGAACCCAAGCACCGGCATGCCGTGGATTCCAAGGGACAGGCGGCTCTATCATAGGACCGATTTCATGAAGCAGCATGTTGCCATTTTGGGTAAGCTCGATGTAGCCACGCATCAAGTACCTTCATGGTGTTCTTGAACTCCAGGTTGATCCTCAACCACCTTGCCTTGGGGTTCAGGGTCTTCACAGCAGATACAGTTGGGGTAGTTTCCAGTCATCTGTTTTGTTTTCCATGGGATGTATATTTTTTATTCTCTTTGATAGTGTTTATGAATGTGTTAGAGTCAGTATGTTTGTCCCTATTTTTTAATTGATAATTAAAAAAATTATTTCATTGGGGGCTCGTAAAATTCTCATCACAATTCATACATACATCCATTCTGTCAAGCACATATGCACATTTGTTGCCCTCATCATTCTCAAAACATTTGCTTCCCACTCTAGCCCCTATTATCAGTTGCTCATTTTTCCCCTCCCTCCCCACTCCCTCCTCCCTCATGAACCCTTCATAGATCATAAATTATTATAGTTTTGTCATAAGTTACCCTGTCCGATGTTTCCCTCCACCCTCTTTTCTGCTGT
>NW_022111329.1:2986693-3004782 GCF_000313985.2 Echinops telfairi | reverse complement strand
TGTTCTTGCAATGAGTAAGTGCTTGAGTGGAGGCCCAATGTCCATCTGCTGCCTTAATACTAAACCTATAAATATATGCACATAGATCTGTCTCCTCACAGTCTTATATAAATATATTTACATATGCACATTCCAGTCGTACAACCTCTATACATACACTTTGTCCTCTAGTTCTTTCTTCTATTTCCCTTTACTTTCCTCTTGTCCCACTATCTAATTGATAATTTTTATATGTGAGCACTTGTGGTGTAGTTGTTTCGGGTTGGGCTGTGGTCCTCATGGTGGGCAGTTCCAACCCAACAGAAGCTCTGAGGGAGAAAGCCTGAGTTTTCTGCTCTCATTGACAGTTACAGTCTCAGAAACCCATAGGAAGTACCTATGAGTTAGCATTGACTTGATGGCAGGGAGTTTTTGTGTTTGAGTGGTGTAGTACTTATGCATTAGGATACTAACCACAAGATCAGGAGTTCAAAACCACCAGTTGCTTCATGGGAGAAATAAAGCTTCCTACTTTCATAAAGAGCTACAGTTTTGAAATCCCACCTTATCTTATCTTACAGGGTCACCACGAATTAGAATTGATTGGTTGTTGGTAAGTTTTTTGGAGAGTTTACATGAGTCTTGAGTTCATTTTTGTATATGGAGTGCAATATGGGTCCTGTTTCACTCTTATGCAAATAGAAATACAATTATGCCAACATTATTTGTTGAAAGGGATTCCTTGCAGGCTAGTGGTTACACATTGGGTTGTAATCTGCAAGGTCAGCAGTTCACAGACACCAGCTGCTCCTTGGGAGAAAGATGGGACTTTCTACTCCAGTAAATAGTTTCAGTATCAGTAGCTCACTGGGGCAGTTCTATGAATTGGCACTGAGTTGATGACAGAAATTTGAGGTATTTTTTGAAAAGACTATTTCCTCCTCATTTAAAGTATCATGGCTATTTGTAAAAACTCAATTTTCTGAAAGTGGATGGATTTATTTCAGTTCTCTCTATTCTTTGTCATTGACCTAGCATTGTAGTGCCAGAAGATCATTTATAATATCTTGAATTTTAAAGATTTACTGAGACTTGCTTTCTGATCTAACATATGGTCTGTTCTGGATGTTACATGTGTGCTAGGGAAGAATGTGTATCTTGTTGTTATTGAGTGATGTGTTCTTCGTATGTCTAAGAAGTCAAGTTGATTAACTGTGTTGTTTAATTTTTGTGTTAGGCTTGGTTCTTTAAAGAAGCAAAACCAGTGACTCTTTTATGTGTATGTTTATAGAATTCTATTTATATAAAGAAAGGGCTCACACAATTGTAGAAGTGGGTAAGTCCAATATGGTTCGAGTCTGTGGGTCACATGTATAAGCTGTAGTCTTCTCCTGACTCCTGTAGCTGCAGGGGCTGATGAGCAGGATGCAGGAAGATGAAGTATGGAGATCACAGGCTGGTGGATGTGGAGCTGAATGCATTTGAGACCAGCTAAATGTATCCCAAGTCAGCAGTGTGCTGATGGCTCATGGTAATTTAACAGGAGTTTGGTGACCAGTTGCAGAATTCAGATATAGTCGTAGAAGTGAGAAAGCTTCTTCAGACTGTCAGTTTATATTAAGAGTATACCACACCCTGAATGAAACCTTCCACAGTTGTGTTAAGACTGTAAACAGATTAACTGCTTGGTTACTTCACAGAACAGTCTATCTTGGTACAAATAACTTGGAAGTTTTCTGGAAAACATAATCTGTTACTTCTTGATCTTTGATAAATTAACATTTAACTGGGTCTTAGTTAATGAAGAAAGAAGAATGAAAATAAGATGGATTGGTACAGGGCCTACAACAATGGGCTTAAACATAACATTCCACATTGTGAGGATGACACAGGGGTGGGCAGTACTATATGCTTTCATATATAGGGTTGTTTTGAGTCAGGATCACCTTGACAGTATTTAACAGCAACAGCAGCAACAGCAGCAAGGTTTTTCAAATAGGGTTGAGTTTTAGAGGACAACAAATCATTGTAATATCTAAGATTATTTTCACCTACCAAAAAACAATTTTCACCCCTCCTTCCACATCCTTAAGGGCAATATCACCCCTCGGTTAAAAAGCCATTGTCTAGGAGAAGGAAAACGTGGTTAACTCACACTTTATTATTAATTAATTATTAAAGAGTGGATAAATATTGTAAAAAGAAACAATACTTGAACATATTTCCATATTTTAAGCCACACAGCATTTCCCTGTTCTATTCAAACAACTGCCCCTTGTTTCATATATAAGCTCCACATAAGCACAATGAAGTGTTCTGGAATTCTAATTTGTCTCAAGGTGATCCATAGATTATGTGTTTGGTTGGGTTCTCTAGAGAAGGAAAATCAGTGACACTTTTATATGTATAGAATGAGAGAAGTTTATATCAAGAAAAATGGTGCACAGTTGTAGAAGCAGTTAAGTCCAGTTTGGTTCAAGTCCATGTGTCAGATGTTAAGGGAAATCAGGAAACCAGAAAATAAACCTGGAGGTAGGAGGACAAAGCAGAAAGATAATGCTGGGAGACTACAACTGGTAGATGCAGAGACGGATAGGTAAATCAGATGTCATGGCAGGACACTGATAGCTCCCAGGGGATGGTAGGCACTATGGCAGGTCATTGGCTTAATTTTAAAAGCTGGCAGCCAATGAAACAGATGCAGAATCCACACTAGCAAAGGGGGTGGGGTGGGCAGAGAGAGAGAGAGAGAGAGAGAGAGAGAGATCTACACAGTGTCTATTTGAAGTATACCACACACCCTTGGGATATATCACCAGGTTGTGACCTGTGTTGTTTACTTGAAGATCCTGGCTCAGACTGTTAACACAAAACATAACTATCAGAGTTTTTAATTAAAAAAAATTGTTTCTTAGTATTTTAATTTCTCATACTTAAATTAGTTAACCATTAGCTGGATTACTAAATTATACTAATTAGCTTAAATTAATTAATCTAAAACTTTCTTCTTGAGGGTGATAATTAGTAAAATGTTGAGAAGTGTTTCCGATGAGCATTTGATGCTCTTTAAAATGGCTTGTTAGATATTTCTCTATTATTAATTTTAAATATACCCAATAATCCTTTTATCGATGAGTCATAAATAATTTATTTTTAACTTAAGAGCCATAGAATATAAATGGCTGAGTGTGGCATATAGACAGAGAACGTCAACAACATCTTTCTTTAGAGAGTCCCCTGAGAGGGGTGGGGACATAAAAATATGTGTCAACTGAACAACAATCAGATGGGGGTTGGTCCTGAATTTGGAAGCTAGGCATGCAGCAACCACACTCATCCTAACAAGACAACAAATAAATAGAGATAGTGTGATAGGTACCAGCAGCACATGTCCTGACATTATGTTATCTTTCTAAAATATTCCTGCAGTCTATCAGGTATGGATAGAACTGGCTATTACTCAGCTCAGATTAAGTTTCTACCAGCTAGCAAAATGTAAACAACATGTAAATATAAACTCGAATAAGAAATTAAACCCAGGAAAAGAAAAGTACTGAACACCCCTGACTTTATGGTATGAGATGTTTGTCTACTGTGTGTGTGTGTGTGTGTGTGTGTGTGTGTGTGTGTGTGTGTGTGGAAAAAGAGAAGACAAAAACTCATAATGTGATGTGGACAGATTGCTTGTTTCCCCTCTTCTTTGTTTTGCTGTGTATGTGGGGGTGGGTTGGGATTGTGGGGGTGGGTGGGGGTGGTTTTAAACTGCCAATAAAATAGTCTCCTATCACCATCCTTTTTCCAAATTATCTCATCAGCATTAACATAAACTCAATGCTCCCTAAACCTCCGGTAACCATTAATAATGTTTGGATTTGGTGTATTTGCTTACTTTCTATAAATGAGATCTTATAGTAATTGTCCTTTTGTGACTAACTTTTTCATTCAGGATAATGCTTTCAAGGTTCATCCACATTTCAGTATACAACAAGATTTTATTTTCCTTTATGGCTAGCATTATTCCATTTTAAGCATTTAAAATATTTTGTTTATTCATTTTTCTAATGATAAGTATTTTGGTTGTTCTCACATTTTCGTTATTGTGGGAAAGGAGGCAATACCTACCAGAACTTCTGCTATTGAGTTGATTCTGGCTCACAGACACACTATATAGGGTTTCTGAGGCTGTGAATCTTTATGGAAGCACACAGCATCATCTTTCTTTTGCAGAGCAGCTTTGTACCACCCACCTTGTGGAACAGCTGCTGGGGGCCCCACAGAATAGCATACTCTGGGTTTGGGAGAGTCTCCCAGATTATTAAATAATATTTGGGAGGACCTGTTAAATTGTGTCCCAGTATGAGGTTGAAAGGACATGTTCCTCTCCATCGACTTATCTCGAAGTTTGAGATAATTTATCTTAATAGTGTCTCTTTAAAATATTGGTGACAGTGTCTAGGGCTTATCTCAGAGTTTTAAAAACTAATTGCTATCAAGTTGATTCCAAGTTAGAGACCCCAGTGTAAAGAGTACTATGTTCCACAGGAGTCTTAATGGTTGCATATTTGGAACTAAATAACCTTGTGATTCTTCAAAGGAACAGCTGGTTAGACTTGACCTTTGACATTCTCAGGTAATAGTTGAGTTGCATTAACTGTTTGTGTCATCTAGGAACCCTTCTGGGTGCTTTGGGACAGGATTATAATGAACCATAACTGAAGGAAATAGCACATTGTAGCTCTCTATGTATTCTCTGTGCTTCCCTGAAAGTATCAACTATTATCAGTAATGCAGGAGAGCTCTGGCTTTGAGATGAAGCAACCCACTGTGAGATACAGGAAGATAGAGACATAAAGTATCCTGAACTTCAATATAATTCCTACTATGGGCTTAAATGGTGATTTGACTGAGTTTAGGTAAGCTACATTCTCCAAAGGAAAATACCAGGGTCAGTAAAAAAGTACTGCTACTCAAGTTCTAGTTCATACATGCATAATTTTATTCCATTGAAAATTCTGTGGAACACAGTTCTACTCTGATGCAGTTAGAGTCAACTCAATAACAACCTTTAAAAATACAATTTTAAAATTGTGAATTAGATGGGGGTTCACATTTCAAATCATCAATTTTATATTCAACAATTTATGCTACTTATCATCCCCACCAATAGCTTACCACTGTTTCCCCCTTTTGATTCCTATTCTACCTCCTGCAGATTACTATCTTCCCGTTCACTCAAGTTAACACCTGTCCACCCTCTAGCCTATTGTTTCATCTTCTTTCCCTTCGTATTTTGGTAAGCTGCTAAATGTTTCCATAGAATGAAAATTTTTATCTTGTTTCTGTGTTAGTCTGGGTACATTAGAGAAACAAATCCACAGAAACTCATATGTATAAGAGAGTTTTATATAAAGGGTAAGTGCACACCAAGAAAACATCCCAACCAAGTGCTGCCCAAGCTCACAAGTCCAACATTAGCCCATATGTCTGACACCAATCCATAAAGTCATCCTCCATCTCACAAAACACACACTATGACGCCAACTGCAGGAGGAAAGCCGAATCAGTGAACATTGTAAGCATCACAGCGCTGGCAGGGGTCTCCACATGGCTTCTCCAGCACCCAGGGCTGCACTGGAGTAGGTCCATGTGGCTTCTCTTCACGGATGTCTTGCAGGAAGTGAGCCTTGCAAGCTGAAGCAGGGAACTGGCTAAAGCAGCTGCACTCTGGTCCGACCATCAGAAAGCAAGAGACTCGAGAACTAGAACGGCGAGGTTCACTGAGCCATTTATCTCTCTGCCCTTCAATTAACCCCACATGTGTTTATCAGCCAGGTTGACACAATAAACTTTATCTCATTTTCTGTTTTCTTCTAACAGTGATATCATACAATATTTGTACTTTTTTGATTGACTACTTTCATTTGACATAATGTCCTCTAGATCAATTCATGCCATAAGTTGCTTTGAGGCTTCATCGTTCTTTTTCCATGATGTATAGTATATCATTGTGTACATACACCAGTTTCTTTCCCCATAGGTTGTTTTCATTGACTTGTTATTGTGAACAATGCTTCAATGAATATAGGTGTGATGTTCATATTATGGCCCTTAATTCTTTAGGGTGTATACCCAGCTGAGGGATTGCTGGCTCACATGTGATTTCTATTCCCAGTTGTGTGAGTTATCACCATATTACTTTCTACCGTTGTTGCAAATTTTTAGTTACACCAGTAATGATTGAGGGTTTCAATCTTTTCACAGGCTCTCCAGCATTTGTTATTTTCTGTTTTTCTTTCTTGTTTTTAGTTTTGATACTTAGCTGTCTTTATTGGTGCAAGGTGGGATATCATTGCTTTGATTTGTATTTCTTGAATGGCTAATAATAGTAGGCATTTTCTTTCTTTTTCACATTTGGAGGCCATTTTTTATGAACTGTCAGTTGATGTTCTTTGTTCATTTTTAAATTGAATTATTTATCAATTTATCTTCTTGAGGTACTAGATTTTTCTATAGATTTTAGTGATTCGACCCTTGTTCATTGTGTCATTGCCCCCAAATTTCCACTCTTTGGGTTTGCTTTTACTTTTTTGATGAAATCTTTTAATGCACACAGGTGTCTTATTTTGAAAATCCCTAGTCATATATTTTGTCTTTTATTGTTCTCTTTATTTTATTTTATGGTGTATCTTTGCCCTGCAGTAGAATTGTTATGTTTGTTCCTATTTTCTCATTTATGATAATTATAGTTCTATGATTCATATTTAGCTTTGATCCATCTTCAGTTTGTTTTTGTACATAGATTAAAGGATGAGTCCTGCTTTATTCTTCTGCAGATGGAGATCAAATTTGCCAGCACCATTTGTTGAAGAATCTACATCTTCCCCACTTAATGTTTTTGACCCTTTGTTGAAGATCCGTTGTCTGTAGGTGGATGAGTTTATTTCTGAGTTTTCTGGTCTGTTCCATTGGTTTGTATATCTATCATTGTACTAGGACAAGGCTGTTGTAACTACTGTGGCTGTGTAATTGGTTTTGAAGTTGGCGAGAGGCCCCCTGTTTTGTTCTTCTTCTTAGGACATTCTTAGCTTATGGTGGGTCTCTTGCTGCTCCATATAAAGTTACTAATTAGTTTTTCCATCTCTTTAAACAATGAAGTTGGGCTCTGGGTTGGAATTGCATTGTATTTATAGATTGCTTTGGGTGGTATTACACATTAGGCTGCTAACTGCAAGTCAGCAGTTCAAAATCACCAGCCATTCTGAGGGAGAAAGAGGAGGATTTCTACTCCCATAAAGATTTAGTCTAGGAAACTCACAGGGACAATTCTATTTTGTTCTATAGGGTTGTTTTCAGTTGGCATCTACTGAATGGTAGTGAGTTTGATTTTGAATGATATTGACTTTTTCACAAATTTAAGTCTTCCTTTCCATGAACATGAAACATTATTCCATTTATGAAAGTTTATTTATGTTTCTTGTAGTAGGGTTTTGTCATATTCTTTGTATAAATATTTTGTCTCTCTGGTTAACTTTATTCCTAAGTATTTCATCATTTGATGGCTATTGTAGATGATATTGTCACCTTAGCTTCTTATTGATTTTTTGCATACTAATTTTGATCCAATCATGTTGCAGAGCCTTCAATTATTTCCAGCATATTTCTTGTAGAATTTTAGGAGTTTCATACACATAAAATCATATTATATGCAAATAAAGAGAGTTTTACTTCTCTGACAATTTGGATTCCTTTGGTTTATTTTTATTTTGTAATATCTCTGGCCAACAATTTTAGTACAATGTTGAATAAGGAATGATGATAAGGGACATCCTTGTCTGGTTTCCACTTGCAAGGGGAATCTTTATTATATTGGGAAATAATCCTCTCTCCTATCTTGTTGAGTATTTTTATCAGGAATGAGTGTTGGGTACTACCAAGTGTCATTTCTGTGTTTATTCATATGATAATATGGTTCTTATTTTTGTTTGTCTATATGGTAGATTGCATTGATTGTTTTTCTGTCCTTGCATACCTGGTATGAATCCCACTTGATTGTGGTGTGTGATAGTTAGGGTTATTGTACCAACTAGGCCAATAGAAATGTTGGTGGAGTTTAATCAGGCTTCAGCTTGATTGGAGGGTGACTGAGATAAATAAAGATGATTGGAATTCCATCTTCCTCTTTTTCTCAGGTGATCGGACCAGCATGATGCTGTCTTAGCTAGTTCTCTGCCTCAACCTGTGTGCTACACTACCCGTGGGCCAAGCCAACCCGTGAATCATGTCACTAGAGCTTGAAGCGCTTTCAAGACCTGATTTGCCATGCTGTTGGTGCATACATCACTTGAACTTGAGGCAGCTGGTGGATTCTGCAGCTGTGCATAGCTTGAGTTTGAGATCATGTTGGGCCTGCTTCTAGAGAACTTTGCCTAACACAATTGGTACTGAGAGTGGAGTGTTTCCTGGGGGCTATCAGCAATATCTGGTAAGACTTCCCCTCTAGGCAATGCTCCAGATGCAGCCCCACATGGCATTTCAGCTTGAACAGTTTGGTTAATCTGTTCAAGTGTGAATTGTTTTACTGATAGGGGATTAATCCCCTCAGATGGGAGGGGTGGATCTATTGACTGGTGTGGTTCAACAGATTCTGGGGGCTCAACAGATATCTTCCTCTTCTGGATCATTGACTCATATGTTCCCATCCAGTGTTTCAGGGTCCCATTTATCTCTGATTACTGCCCTTAACTTTATTATCAGACACTATTCTAGACCTACAGTTCAGCTGACACTGTAATTTAGCTACTCATATGATGAGACTCTGGATTTGGTTTTTGGAAATGTCAGCTTTATTACTAGAGAAGAGAAGGCTCTAGTTTGTATCACATGCATAAACTTTTAGGTCTGTAATTCGGCACTTGAGACATGCTTCTGAGGTTCTGAGATTATCTGTTTCCTCGATCACAGTTTCAATTATAAGGAGGACCAGCTAATCAGCTTCCCTTTACTTCTCATCCTGACAAGACTGCAGAAAATATAAAACACACAATCACTCAGAGCCTATCCTCTCACCAGCACTTCATTTATTGGTGGTGATATTGTAGATATTAACTTTGCCACTTCACACCATGGACTAACACCACCTTCTCTAGTATTAATGGCAGATTTATCCATGCTTTTAAGGGTAGAGGAAGCATTCTCAGTACTGTTAGGACTAATCAGCCTGGAGAACCAATTTAGGAAACCCATATGTGTGATCTTGCTTCTCTAGAACCACCCCTGATACCAATTGTGTTAGGCAGGCTTCTCTAGAGAAACAAGACCAGGACACTTGTGAGTAGATATATACAAGAGGAAGGTTTATACAGCAAGAAGGAATATGACAGCTAATTAGTCCACACAGCTGTACAGAAGGATCAGTTCAACTCGCTTTCATGGAACAGTTAATATACTGCAAGTCCTTCAACTGACATGAGTCCAAGGTCAAGGAAGCAGAAGTTTGTCCACTTCACCAAGACAGGCAGAGTCTGCCAGCGGGCAGCAGCAAGGTGGGTTAGCAACAGTCAGTAGCATGTGAGTTTAGCAAATCAGGCCTGATGTTATCTTGAACGCAAATGATGCACGGTGACAGAATCCACCAGCCTCAAGATGAAGTGATGTACCCACAAGCAGTATGGCAAAGCAGGTCGTGAAGGAGCCTTAAGCTCTAGCGACACTATTCATGGGTTAGCTTGGCCTACAGGTAGTGTAGGACAGAGGCAGAGAACTAGCTAAAGCCGCAGCACTCTGGTTCAATTACCAGGGAGCAAGAGGAAGATGGGATGTCAGCTGTCTTTGTCTCAGTCACCCTTCAATCAAGCTTCAGTCTGATTAAATTCTGCCCTTATGTTCCTATTGGCCTACTTGGTACAATAAACCTAACTATCACATGGTGTTTCTTGTTATTTTGTTTGACATATTTTTGGATTCTATTGGCTAGGTTTTTGTTTAGAATTTTTACATTTATATTTATAAGGATCATTGACCTGTGATTTTCTACCCTGAGAATGCCTTTATTTGGTTTTGGCCTTAGAGTTATGTTAGCTTCATAAAATGAGGCTACATGTTTCCTGTTCTTTTCTGGAATAATTTAGGTATAATTGGTGTCAACTCTTCTCTGAGTGGTTGATAGAATTCACTGTTGAAGTCATCTGGCTCTGGGATTTTTTTGTTTGAAATTTTTTAATGACTTGGCGTATTTCTTTTTTTGTTATGGGTCTGTTGAGGTTTTCTACATCGATCCATGTTAATTTGGGTAGATTTCTTGAAATTTGTCCATTTCTCTTAAATTTTCAAATGTGTTGGTGTATAGTCTTTCATAGTATTGTGTTATTATTTATTTGATTTGATTTGATTCTGTTGTAATGTCATTCTTTTAATTTCTTATTCTTGATATTTGCATCTTCCTTTTCTTTTCTTTGTTGTTTGCTAGTGATTTTTATCACTTTTGTAATCCGTTCAAAGAACCAACTTCTTGTCTTGTTTACGTTTTCTGTTGTTTTTCTGTTTTCCGACCTATTTTTTTCTGCTCTAATCTCTATGATTTTTTCTCCTGGTGCTTAAAGTTTTATTTTGTTGCTCTTCTTCTAATTGTTGAAGGTGCCGGGGTAAAGTGTTGATCTTGATTCTCTCTTATCGCTTATGTATGTTTATTGCTATAAGTTTTCCTCTAAGATACTGTGTCTTATAGGTTTGGGTATGTTGTGTTTTCAACCTCATTTGTTTCAAGTACTTTAAAAATTTTATTCTTTATGTCATACTCTATAGTTTTTAAGCACTGTGTTATTCAGTTTCCTCATAAGTGATATTTTTCCCTTGCTTTTCTTATTGTTATCTAATTTTATAATGCTCTTGTCTGAGAAAATGCATTGTAAAATCTCAATATCTTAAAATTTGTTAAGACTTGATTTATGTTCTAGCATATGGTTTACTCTAGAGAATATTGCATGTGCACGGGAGAATCATGTATATTGTGTTGTTTCTGAGTGGAGTATTCTGTATATTTCTAGGAAGTCAATTTGGTTGACTGCATTTTTTGGTTCTTCTCTATCTTTGTTGATTTTCTTTCCAGTTATCGTGTTTCTCCTCAAGAGTAGTGTATTGAAATTTCCTACTATTATTGCTGAATTGTCTGTTTCTCTTTTTAGCTCTATATCAGTTTTATTAATATATTTTTAGAATTTTTCATTGGGTATGTGTGTTAGACAGGGTTCTCTAGAGAGATAAAACCAGATTGCTGATAATTTTATATGTTTATTTATAAAGATAATTAGATATATAACACAAGAAACGAACTGTTAAATTATATACAGATAGATATATAATACAAGAAATGAACGATTAAGTTATAAAGCAGTACAAATGGCTCAGTGTAACTCACTCCCATGAGAGAGAGAGTTGTGAGAGACAAGCAGTCCTTCAACTCTAGTCTGCTGCCAGATCTTCCTCTATTTAAAGAGAGAGCTAGGATATCTCAGCACAGCAGCCAACCACAAGGCAGATCACCAACTGTCAACCAACCATCAGTCCCAACTGCCAGTCCCCAGCTCCAGAGAGGTCTTAAAGGGACCTCAACTTACAGTGACACAGTCCACAGGCTAGGCATCCCACAGGTAGTGTAGCCTATAAATTGAGGCACTGAACAAGCAGGGCAGCTGAACACTGGTCTGGTGATCAAAGAGCAAGAGACAAAAAAGGCGAGGCTCACCGAGCCATTTATCTCTCCGCCCTTCAGTTAATCCCACTTGTGTTTATCGGCCAGACTGGCACAATAAACTATCTCAGTATGTATGCATTTATTATGGTTATATCTTCCTGTCTTATTGTCCAATGCCCTTTGTCTGTCTTGGTAGATTTTGCATTGAAGTCTAGTTTACCAGAGATGACATTGGTCCTGCTTTCTTTAAGGGGAGGCTGCCAAATATATGTATTTCATCCTTTGATTTTTTTTTTTTAGTCTCTTTTTGTCTTTGTGTCTTGTAAGTAGCATATTGATGTGGCCTGTGTTCTTATCCATCTGCTGCTCTCTAACTCTTGACTGGTGTATTTAAATCATTAACATTCAGTGTTATGTGTGAGGAATTGTTGCTTCAATTTTGCTGTGGTTTTTCTTGCAATGTTATTGTCAACTATAACTTTTAAAATGGAAATGCTGAGTGACAAAAGTCTGTTTTTCAGTTCTTTTTGCTTGGAACAGAGAGAAAATGCCATGATGCTAAGGAAATTTAGATAGGAACCTCCATAATGGTGAAATGCTGGGAATACATGCTTAAAAACAAGCAAACAAAAGCCATTTAAAAAGTCTAGTGAGGCCATAGCCAAGTGAAGACAGGGATGTGTGTGTGGGAGAGTTCAGCCTAATGAGCAAAGATGGATTCTAGGGGAGGAAATTAATTTTAATTGTGGCAATGAAAAGTTTGTGGCATCTTCTCTTAAAAGAAGCTAAGGATGCACCATTCTTGAGTTATTATAGGAATCACTAGAGAAGATGTCTCACCAAGTAGTACTTGGTGAGAAAAAGAGAAATCGTAAATGATCAAATTCATCTTTTCTGTTTTGTGTGGATAGTTTCACAGATGTTTAGCTGAGACTTTGGTACAAACCTGAAGAAAGAAAGCTTTACTTGGAGATGAGATTTACTATGGCAACAAAATATTTGTCTTCTAAAGAAACCTGGTGGGAAAACAAAGTATACTAGATTTTAAACAGAAACACACTTTATTTATAAAAAAAATACAATAGTTTCATGGTTGTTTTAAAATAGTTGAGTCTACCCTAAAATAAACCATATCCTCCATAAATCTTGCATTTAGAATGATTTGTGAATTTTAAAGAGTAACCTTTGAAAATGTGAAGTTCAATTTACAAGATAATTAAAATCCGCCACTTTGAATTATTTAAAATATTGTATTTGTCCAAGTGGTTAATGCGAAATATTTCAAGCTCCCTAATATGATATCAATAAAGGAACAGCAGTATCAAATACTGGCTTAGATGTGGTCTTTGTTTTTCTCTAAAGGATCCAAAAAAAACCCAACTCAAACTATTTTTTTCTGTCCACTGCTTGCCCCTTGTTAGTGAATCAGTTTGTTTTATGAGCCATCTGCAGATGCTCAGATCCTGACTACTGTCTCAATACAGAGTATGGTTTTGAGATGAAAGAAGAATTACATTGTGTCCTGAATTAGGGACCGTTTTGCTTCATAGGTCTCTAGAAAACAAGAAATGGAACATCACACAAGCAGCACAGTTACTACAAAGGAAATATAAATACACAAACTTGATTCCAAGTTGTTATCTTCTATGTATCATTTAGAAGTTTTGCACTGAAAGGGGCTTCAGAAACTATTCAATCTCCATTCTGATAGATCATTTCAAAGATAAATATAATGTCATATTTTGGGTGGGAATTTGAGTCCACCCAGAAGCACCTTGAAAGAAAGGCCCAGAGAGCTTCTTAAAAGTCAGCCATTGAAAGCCCTATACTGCATACTTATACTTCAGAACACATGGGTCTCCATGGGAAGAATTGCCTGGCAGGCAACTGTATTTAAAAAAAAATTATAGTTATGGAAACTGAGCCTTGTGATATATTTAGTTTATTGGGGAGAGTGGCTTTCTGATGACCCAGAATAAATCAATGGTAGAATCTGGGCAAGAATGAGTAACATTCTGCTACCACTTAGGAAAATATTTTGGTGCAAGGAAATCATGGCTAATGTTTATATGTCATGGCCTTATACATTAAAAAAGAGTCCTGGTGGCAGGGGCTGCCAGCCACCAGCTCAGCAGTTAAAATTCTTCATGAGGAAGGTTCATGATTCATGAAAAAAAGATAAGACTGTCTAGTCCCATAAAAATTTACAATCTCAAAACTCCTAAGGAGAAATTTTACTCTGTCCCATAGGGTCACTATGAATCAGAACTGACTCGATGATGGTAAGTTTGGGTTGATGTATGATTATGTGTATTTTGTCCCATTGGTACATCTGTAAATCTTTTTGTCCAGAGAGCCATTTAGGAACTTTTAATATTGTTAGGTTTTATTGACTCTAAGTCTAGGCAATAGAGATAAAAATCTTCTGTATATAAGAAAATATGGATACTTCTTTTATAGCTAAATTTTAAAAACTTGCAAGTAGTAAGGGAATTACACCAATAAAAAACAAAACAGTTCTGTCTTACTTGATACCTATCATCCACTCTTCTGTTTGTTTGCTTCATTTCTGGTCTCTATATGCATAGCATTATATTATATGTTAGTTTTATAGAAATATAAAGCGAATTTTAAAAACTTCATTTTGGCAATGTGCTGCTGAGTTGCTTTCACTCATAACAACCCCATGCACAGCAGAAGGAGAAACACTACTCCATTACGGTTCACACAGATTTCACTGACCAATTGTTCAGAAGCAGACTGCTAGGCCCTTTTTCCAGTCCTAGTCTGGAAACAACCATGCTGGTACTTGAAATACTGGTAGCAAAGCTTTCAATATCACAGGAATACCCAAGGTATCACAGTGTGACAAACTGACAAGTAAGTGATGTTCTTTAATTCCAGACATTATTAACTTTCTATTATGGTAGTTGAGGATTAACTTACAGTAGTTCAAATGTTAAAGAGAAAATATTGAAGTTACTAATGATTTCATGTTACTAGGATCTATAATCAACACTGCTGGAAGCAGCAGCCAAAAAATCAAGAATTTGTTGGATTAATCTGCTACACATATACCTTTTTAAAATGTGAAAAAGAAAAGCTTTCACTTTGAGGACTAATGTGCACATGACCCAAATCATGGTATTGTCAGTTTCCCCCTATACATCCAAAATCTGGTCAATGAGTAAGGAAGACTGAAGATTTTTTTTTTGCTAAATAATTAAAAGATTTTATCTGTTTGTACTGATTGTTTAGACTACAAGTGTAAGATTCTTAAATAGGTAAATCAATTACAAAGAATAACAATTAGCAAGTTATGTGGCAAATGTAAATATGTTTGGGGAGATAATAGTTGAAAAGCCCATACAATCAATAATCTGAAATCCCCTGTCACCCTCTCTTGTTCTATTTTTTTTTTGAATTGTTTTATTAGGGGCTCATACAGCTCTTATCACAATCCATACATACATCAATTGTGTAAAGCACATTTGTACATTCATTGCCTTCATCATTCTCAAAACATTTGCTCTCCACATAAGCCCCTGGCATCAGGTCCTTATTTTCCCCCTCCCTCCCTGCTCCCCTCTCACTCATGAACCCTTGATAATTTATACATTTTTATTTTGTCATATCTTGCTCTGTCTGACATCTCCGTTCACCCACTTTTCTGTTGTACGTTCCCCAGGGAGGAGGGTACATGTAGATCCTTGTAATCGGTTCCCCCTTTCCAACCCACCCTCTCTCCATCCTCCCAGTATCGCTACTCATACCACTGGCCCTGAAGGGATCATCCACCCTGGATTCCCTGTGTTTCCAGTTCCTATCTGTACCAGTGTACATCCTCTGTTTTAGCCAGATTTGTAAGGTAGAATTGGGATCATGATAGTGGGGGAGAAGGAAGCATTTAGGAACTAGAGGAAAGTTGTATGTTTCATCATTGTTACATCGCACCCTGACTGGCTGTCTCCTTGCCGAGACCCTTCTGTAAGCAGATGTCCAGTGACCTACAAATGGGCTTTGGAAACTTCGTCTCATGTGCTTTGGATATGTCATAAGGATGGAGCAGTTCCTGGAGATGGACTTCATTCTCAAGTTAAGTAGCGGGTCAGTGAAAAAAGAAATGGATGATCTTCAATAAGATGGATTGACTAAGTGGCTGCCAAAATGAGCAAATATTTCAACGATTGGGAGGATGGTGCAGGACCAAGTATTGTTTTGCTGTACAGAGGGTCACTAAGAGTCAGAATGGACTCTGTAACACATAGTGACAACAAAAAATGTTAAACTAGAACCTGAGATCAAATTTCTCAATCTCTGACAAGTATGTATTTGGGATCAGATTAATTGATTTTGAAAAAGAAAACATAAGGCACTTTTTATAACCAAGTTTTGGGATTAGTTAAAGCGCACAACTATTACTCTGTCCACAGTTCTTAGTCTTTGGTGCAATGCATTACTTAATATGATTCTTAAAGCTATAGGTCTACATTATATGGTTTATTGTAAATCCTAAATCCTATTAATCCTAAACTCTGTGAGTATGTTTCCATTGTTTTCCATTGTATTAATGAAGCAAGATTAAGGTGAGATGTATCTTGAGTTCCCATTTAATACAGGATGTGACTCAAGTTACCAGTCTTGGTCTCCTTAGGGGTGTTGTCTGCATCCAATATTTAGAAATGCTCAAGTTTGGTCAAGTTTACTTTCTTGCTCTGGATCTGATTTGTCTCTCTCTGACTTATGGTTTATGGGACTTGATGGTTCATGGACTACCAGGACTTAATTTTTCAATGACTGTAGCCACAGCCTGTGTGACCTGCTAATTTGGGTTTATTAGCCCCTGCAACCATGTGAGTGAGGAGAACTCTTCAGACTGACATCTGAACTGTGGATTTGGGACTTGCCAGATACCTCAACAGAGTGGGCCATTTCCTTGTTGGTTCATGAAATTTGTGAGATGTTGCAGTGAGTTACAAAACCTTATGATTTGAGGGTATAGTGGTTATGCATTGGGCTAACAGCAAGGTCAGAAGTTCAAAATGATCAGCTGCTTCTCAAAAGAAAGGCAAGGTTTTCTACTCACATAAAAATTTTATACTCTTGGAAACCCACAGAGCAATTCTGCCATAGGGTCACTATGATTTGGAATCAACTCTAGGCCAGTGAGTTTGAAGATGAGAGGGAGAGTACTGAGAAGAGATGGGTAGTTGATATCAAAGATGGTAGAGTATTACAGTAATATGGTGAATTGGGCATTTGGAACATCATCTTTTCCTCATAAGGACCATCCTTGTGCTGATCTTATAAAAGATATTACTCCTACAGAATCCTATTCAAAACTTATATTTTTCTGAGATAATTATCATTATCCCTGTTTTACAATTTTTAAATAATGGAGCACAAGCAACTTATATCCAAAGTTAGACAACAAGTGCTCTGTAAGGCAGGATTTAAATTTAGAATTCTTTGATCCCTAATACCAATCTTTTTGTAATGTTCATAGTGTCTCTAAAAGAAAATGTATTCAAACAAAATTTTCTTTTTATTCTTTGGGAAATCATTAGGGCCACTGTCTACTTCAGCTGGAGGGAATCTGTATGTTCACGGTGAAATGGAAGATTGACATTTTGAATACACCCTATAGCACTGCAGAACAAAAACCTGTCAATGTGCTTTCATAAAGATTATACAAACAAAACAAAACTGTATCTTGGACTTAAGGCTTAAATGCTGTAGTGTGAGAAAAGCAAATGACCATTATGCCAAAGCTATGGAATTTCTGGTTGTTGGACTGAAGTTTGGATTTCTTCCTTTGAGATTCCAATGTATGGTGGCCCAGGACTACCATTTACTATTTTAATCCTCTGTTTGCTTTCTTAGGATATGTGTTAGTCTAGCATGTATGTTTCTGCTTTTATGAATGAGTGTTATTGAAAGTTTTGCCCAATCGCTCACTATTTGTATAAACAGTGTGCGGCCACTCAAGTTTCTAATCCATACACGTCAACAATTCCCATACCATAGTCTAAAAAACTAGTCTATAAATGTATAATTTCCTTTTCTCAACAATGTTTTAAATTTTATACTATTGGCTAAACTACTGACAATATCAATATGATATCTTATGTCCCATGCAGATGCTTTATAATGTTTTCCAACAAAATGATAATGCTTTATCTAAATGAACGAGGGACGTATGTAAATCATAGATATGTGAATGGACTTTGGGATTACACTTAATCGTAGCCCTCATCTACAAATAATTAGTTATTTTTTCATTTCTTTCTCTCTCTTTTTAAAAATTTTTATTTGTACATTCATTGCCCTCATCATTCTCAAAACATTTGCTATCCACTTAAGTCCCTGGCATCAGGTCCTCAGTTTTTCCCCTCCCTCCCTGCTCCCCCCTCCCTCATGA
>NW_022111329.1:2983619-2985594 GCF_000313985.2 Echinops telfairi | reverse complement strand
GCACATAGATCTATTTCCCCATCCTCACATATAAATATATTTGCATATGTACATGTCTTTATCTAGACCTGTATAAATGTCCTTTGCCTCCCAGCTCTTTCCTCTATTTCCCTTGACTTTCCTTCAGTTCCACTATCATGCTCATCCTCCACCAGGGTTTCAGCAGTTCCTCTTTGTTATATTACCCTTGATTATGTCCTACCAGACCTCCCACACCCACCTCACCACCAATTTGGATCACTTGTTGTTCCCTTGTCTCTGGGTTTGTCAACACCACTTCCTTTCCCCCCACCTTCCCCTCTCCCATGTCCCCCCAGAACTGTCAGTCCCATTGTTTTCTCCTCCGGATTGTTCATTCAGCCTATCTTATTTAGACAGACCTGAGGAGATAATAACATGCACAAAACCAAGGCAGAGCAAAATCAAGCAACAATATACAACAAAATAACAACAACAAACCAATGACAAAAAAAACAAAACAAATCTAGAAAGAAAAGCTTGTAGTTAGTTCAAAGATCATTTGTTGGTCTTTATGAGTGTTTTCCAGTCCAGTCTGTTGGGGCACCATGCCCTGGCCCCAAAGTCTACCTTCAGCATTCCCTTGGGACCTCGCCGGTCCATTCTCTTGCTGTTCTGTTGCACCCCCTTAGTGTTTTTGCTTCGGTGTGGTGGGATCAGACCGCGTGCAATTCCCACACTTTGTCTCCGGGTCACTGAGGGGCATCATGTCTCATAGTGGGGCTGGCCATGTGGTCCTCTCTGTGGACTGACTACTCTAATTGGGAACATCGTCCTCAAGGCCTGGTGGGCCAGGGTGTGCTCCACTCTCTCCTCCTCCCCCTTCATCTGCTCCCATGTACTCTGATCAGATATGTCCCTCTCCCGGACCTGCAGATTCAATGCTGTCTTTTGAAATAAATTCTTCTTGGGGGAGGGGCTGGTGTCCACTTAGTATTTGGGATTGGGGACAGTCCCTTAGACCTCTCCACTGGTTCCCTACTCTATGCCGGTACATTGCATTCACATCTTGGAGCACTTGGTTGAAGTCTGGTACCCTCTTTCCCTTTGGAGATATAAGCAATATCCTCCCCTAGGATGGGTTAGTGCCCTGTGCCCCTGCTACCCATTTCTTTATTATTATTATTTTTTTTTCCTTTCCACACCTCCTTTTTAGTTGTCTACCATGTGTGTCTCTGTTTTTGATCTGGTCCCTGCCATGCTACCTGGACCTCACCCCAGGAATGTTTGTATACAGTAGCTTTTTCCCTATGTCCCATTTGCATTTTTAAAAAAAAGTTTACTTCAGCGGACTCATGTTGTACTTGTCCTTTAGTCCTTGACTTACTTTGCTTAGCATGATTTCCTTCAGTTCTTCCCATGCAGTGATGTGCTTCATATGGTCATCATTGCTTTTTGATGATGTGTAGTACTCAATTGTATGTATACACCAGAGTTTTTAATCCAATCGTTAGTTGATGGAAACTTGGGTTGCTTCCAACTCCTTGCAATTGTGAACTGGGCCGCAATGAACATTGGAGCACAGATGTCTGACCTTGGTTTGTTTCTTGCCTCCTCTGGGTATATGCCCAGTAGGGGGATGGCTGGGTTGTATGGTAACTCGATTTCCATCTGTTTTAGATATTGCCAGATCGATTTCCATAGTGGTCATACATACTTACAAGCCAACCAGCAGTAGATGAGAGTTCCTGTCTCCCCACAGCCCCTCCAACACTTGTTACTTTCTGATTTTATGAATTGGGCTACCTTTGAGGGTGTTAGGTGGTAACTAATTGTTGTTTTAATTTGCATTTCTCCTATGGCTAAAGATCGGGAACATTTTCTCACATGTTTGTTGGCCATTTGGATTTCTGCCTCTGTGAAAATTCTGTTCATGTCCTTTGTCCACCTCTCAAATGGGCAATTAGTTTTGTTTCTTTTTGGAAAGTAGCAGAGTATTATAGATTTTAGTAAGGCC
>NW_022111329.1:2955776-2981777 GCF_000313985.2 Echinops telfairi | reverse complement strand
CCTTATTCTTGCTATTGAAATTTGTTCCCTCCTTTCTTTGGTTAAATTTGCAAGTGGTCTGTCAATTCTGTTTATCCTTTCAAAGAACCAATTTTTAGCAGCATTATTTTTTCCCATAGTTTTCTTATTTTCCCTCTTATGAATCTCGGCCCTGATTTTTATAACTTCTTTTCTTTTGCTATTAGTAGGACCGTCCAGCTGCCTCTGCTCTAGTTGTAAATTTTGTGCCAGCATATCAATCGTGAGTCTCTCTTCCTTTCTCAGGTGTGCATGTATTGCTATGAAACTTCCTCCGATAACTGCCTTTGATGTGTCCCCTAAGTTTTGGTAAGTCATGTGCTCATTCTTGTTGGTTTCTAGAAATTTCATAATTTCATCTCTGATCTGTGGCAGTACACACTCCAATTATTTGCTCTTGTTTTCTTCGTCTTCCTTTTGTTGATTTCCAGCCTTATGGCACTGTGGTCAGAGAGAGAGGTCTGTATGATCTCAATGTGCTTAAGTTTATGTATATTCGCCGTATACCCCAGCATGTGGTCTATCTTTGTATATGTGCCACGTGGGCTGGAGAAGAATGTGATTTTTTTGAATTTTTATGAAATGCTCTGTAAATATCTATCAAGTCAAATGGTCTAATTATAGTGTTTAGATCTCTATCCTCCTTGTTGAATTTCTTTCCCTGCAATCTATCTTTCTCAGAGAGTGGTGTGTTGAAGTCACCCACTATAATTGTTTACGCCGTGGTTTTTTTTTTCATCTTTTGGAGTGTTTGGTTGACGTATTCAACGGGTCTCTCATTTGGGCAATATATGTTTACAATGCTTAGTGGTTCTTTGTCTACCATTCCCTTGAGCATTATATACTGTCCCTCCTTATCTCTTTTTATTGTTTGCACTTTGAGGTCAATTTTATCCGAGATTAGGATTGCATGCCATGCTTTTTTTGAATTGTTGTTTGCTTGGTATGACTTTCTCCAGCCTTTGATTCTCAGCTTATTTTTGTCTGTAGCCTGGAGATGTGTCTCCTGTAGGCAACAAATTGATGGATTGTGTTTTCTAAGTCAGTCTACTTATCTGTCTTTTAATGCCTGAGTTCAGGCCATTGATATTCAGGGTTATTATCTCCATCTGAAGACTCTGTGATGTTATCTTATAAATTTTGTGTTGGATGTTTTCTCATTAGCCTGTTTCGCACGTGTGTTTGTATCATTCTTTACTTCTTTCCATACTTAAGCCAATGCTATCTTGGGGTCTGTTTTCTCTTTGTTTCCCTCTGGGTGAGGTTGTTCTATGTGGCGGTCTCTTATTTACGCTTGGTGAGTGTTGTTCTTCTGCCCATACTGGGTCAGCAAGGATCTTTTGTAGGGCTGGGTTTCTTCTAACATATTCTCTGAGTTTTTCCTTGTCTGGGAAGACTTTTACTTCTCCATCTATCTTGATCGATAATTTGGCTGGGTAGAGTATACTTGTGTTTGCGTTGTTTTTCTTCAATTTTTGGAATATGTTACTTCACTCTCTCCTCTTCTTCATAGTTTCTGCTGATAGGTCTGAACATATTGTTATTTGAGAACCTTTATATGTTATTGTTTGTTTTTTCCTACCTGCTCTCAAGAGTTTCTCCTTTTCCTCAAAGTTGGATAGTTTAACTATTATGTGTCTTGGTGACTTCTTCTTGGGATTCAGTCTAGCTGGTGTTCTTTCAGCCTCCTGAATGGTTGCCTGGTTTCCATTCATTAAGCTGGGGATGTTTTCCTACAAGAATTCTCTCACTATGGTTGCAGATAACTTTTTTGTTGTGTCTTCCTCTGGTATGCCAAAACTTCTAATGTTGTTCCACTTCATAGCATCAGACATAGCTCTTAGGTTTTCTTCAGCTTCTCTGATGATCCTATTAGATTTTTGTTCACATTTGTTAAAGTCTGCTTGACTGTCCTCCAAGTCACTGATGCAGTTCTCTGCGTCCTCCGGTCGATTCTTGAGGTCCATGTTTCTGCTACTAGTTTTTGTTATCTCCTCCCTAAGCTCCTGTATTTTCCTTTGGTGTATGGCCTTTATCTTGTCTATCATTTCATCCTTTTTCTGTATTGTTTCCCTCATATCCTGTATGACTCCAAGCAGCTTTCTGAACATTTCTTTCTGTGGCAGCTCAATGTCCGCTTCTTTTATGCATGTCATTATATTCGAGACATCTTCTGCCATTGACTTTTGTTTATTCTGGGTTTTTTTCCCGTTGAGGTCATTGGGGATGATGACTGTTTGTGCTGCATTGTTTTAGAGGAGCCAGGTGCCATTTTCCAGGGAGTCGAAGAGCAGTGTCTCTCTCTGGGAGACTTAGCAAAGTGTGCTTAATAAATAAAGTTGTGTATGTCTCTTAGAGATAATAGCACCTGGGGTCTTAAACGCTTGTTTCATAACAAGCTGCCATCTAAGTGAGGTGCCAACTTAGTCCACATGGAACCGGCACACTGGCCTGTGTCATCCAAGGATTATAAATAGTAAAAGCAAAATACAGTATCTTGGCTTAAATTCTGAACATTCAGTTTGCAAAAGGTTATGGATGACAGTATTCAAAAAGCCACACTCACTGCCATCAAGTCAATGCTGACTCTTTGTGACCCCACAATGGGTTTCAGAGACTGTAAATATTTATAGGAGTGTGTTAGTCTTGGTTGACTGGAGAAACAAATTTATAGACACTCATATGTGTATAGAGCTTTATATAAAGAGTAACTCTATATTAAGAAAACACCCAGCCCAGTCCAGATCAAGCCCATAATTCCTCTTCAGACTCATGCAACACATGTAAGTACACCAAATACAGGAAGATCACAGGCCAGTGGATGGGGAGTCTTGTGGATCCAGTGGCAGTGGAAGCATCAGGGTTGGCGTAGGTCTCCTTGAGGTTCCTCCAGCTCCAGGGCTCTGGCTTGTCAACAAGAATGTCTTACAGATAGAAAGTGTATCCGGCCTCTAGTGAGTTATTTATCTTCATTGTGCTTCCAAATGAGGTCATGAAGCTCTGACCTGATTGACAGGCAAAAGTCCAACCATTTCTCAAGTTGAAAATTAGATTATGTAATTGCCACAGGAGCATAAAGCCCAGTATTTCTTCAGAGGAATGGTTGGCGCCGAGTGGTGTGGAGTAGTGTTGTATGGAATGGAATGGTATGGTGTGGAGTGGTATGGTGTATTGTGGTGTGGTTAGGAGTAGTTTGATGTGATATGGTGTGTGGTGTGGTCTACAGAAATGAATAGGCTGTCAAGGTCGGTATGTCTTTCCTGACATCCATGCATCTGATGCAGAGGGAGAGAGGATCACAGTAGAGACAAGCCATGCTTAAAAACATAGTGAGGAACAGTGATACCTGATGTCCAAGGAAAAAATGCATGAGAGAGTTAAAAGACTCCCCCTCATCTACTTTTAACTAACTGGAGGTAAATGCTAAAAGTGGGAGCTTGAGATGCAACTTCCAAGCCAAATACCAAACAGTGATAGAGAAAGGACAAGTTAGAACTGCTTGGTTTCTCATACTATAACTTTATAGAAATAGAAATATAAAGCTTCATATTTCCCCTTCTGGAGTGGCTGATGATTTTGAACTTCAGACTCTGTGGTTACTCACTATGCCATCAAAGATCCTGGTTTATATGTTGGTGATAACACCTATTTGAGAAGACAGCTAACATTGCACAACAAAGGCTGTTGGGGCTATGAAAATCATGGCTCACTTATTTTGGAAAACAAATTACTGCCTTAGCTTTCCATTTTGCTTATTTTTACCTGGTGGTGTAGTGGCTATGTGTAATCTGAATAGTCAGCAGTTCAAAACCACTCCTCTGAAGTTACAGTCTCAGAAACCCACAGGGGGTCACTATGAGTCAGCATTGACTAGATGCTAGCAAGACAGGATAGAACATTATCCTGTAAGATTTAAGAACATCATATGGGACTGAAAACAACAAATTTAAATATATGTTCTTCATAATGCTAGTATATGGTGGCAGTTACAGCCACATAGATTTTGGACATTCTCATACTGCTACACAAAGAGTCAGAGTAAAGTAAATAGAAAGATCGTTTTAAAAATTCAGAAATAAAGTATCCCTAGAATTTCAACATAAGACTGTATGTGTGTTCAAGTGGAGTGTTGGATGGATGTTTCCACAGCAGTGTGGAGCCCCACCATTGGTTTCCAGGAGCTTCCCCCAGTCACATGTAGGGCCATTGGGTTCAGGCTGAAATTCCCCTGACTGTTTGAAGTGGAGAACCCTCTGCTGCTTGATGTAAGAAAGAGGACTGGCATGATTTCCCCAGCTCATGTAAACTCAACAAATGCAGGTGGGAGTGCCCCCATTGGGCTATCAGTGTTGCCCGAGGTGGAGCAGAGTGGCCTGTAGGTTGCTAGTGGGTTGTGAAAGGAAAGAGAGGGAGAGGAGAAGAGAAATTGAGAAAGAAGAACACAAAGACAGGAGCAACAATTCCAAACAAACTATCAACTGCCCACTCCCCCCAACACCAAAATGCACAGACTAAACAAAAGTGAAAACAGTGAAAAAAAATAAAACAAAGAAAAGGAGAACTGAAACTGCTGAAACTGTGTCAGGAAAGAGAGAAGAGATAGAAGCAGAGGAGAAAATAAGAAAAAGTGAAAGAAGAACAAAAAGAAAGGAAGAAAAAGGAAAAACAAGAAGAAAAAAGAAATCAAAGGAGAGAAAAATTTAAAATAGATAAAGTGATAGCTGAACCCCGTGCTGTGCTGTGTGTAGCATTGTCTCATGCCGTCTGCAGCACTGTCTCAGGGGATAAACTGTAGCTCTCTCCACTGGTGGGCAGAGGATAGGGGTCTGCAAACCAGAAGTGGCATGTGGAAGGAAGTAGAGGGAGAGGAGAGAATTATAAACGCAGAGAGAGAGAGAGAGGAGAAGAGAACAAAGAAAGAGCGAAGAAAGAGAAAGAAGGTGAAAAAACTCAACTGTGCTCACTTAGAGTGGATGTGATGGTAAAGATGGAAGAAAGGGAGAAGGAAGAAATAAAGAATAAAGAGATGGTTGATCCCTGATTGCCTGAATGTCGGGCCAGAGTGGTTTAAACCTTGCCCCATGATGACAGGTTGGCGTGCCCTTTTAATGCAGGGACCCAGTGGTGCTAGGCGGAATTGCCCTAGTTGGTGAGATCACCTTAGAGGCCTGACAGTGGTTTCCTCAGCAGTGTGGAGCACTGTAGATGGCTGTCACAGCAGCCTCGTGTGGTTGCAGCATTCCCACAGAGGGCAGGCTGGAGTTCTCCCTGCTATTTGCATTGATTTTCCCTAGGCGGAGGGTAGTGACCTGGAAGCCACTAGTGGTATATGATAGGAAAGGGAGGGAGAGAAGAGAAAAAAGAGAGACCAAAAAGAGGGAAAAAGAAGAAAGAAAGAGAGAAAAAAAACCCAAAACAAAACTGAGCCTGTTGATACCGACTACGGTGGGAAAGATAGAAGGGTGAATGAATAAAGGATTAAGAAATACAGTGGTAAGTAAGGAGATAACTGATACTTGATCACCTGTCCATAGGGCTGGAGGAGTTCCAGCTCTGCCTCAAGGTAGCAGGGTGGTGTGCCCGTTTGATGTAGGGTTTCACAGATGCAGGGTGGGATTACTCTCAAAGGCAAGATGGCACCAGCACACAGGTGTCAGTTCCCACTGTGGTACTGAACACTGGAGTTCACTGGTATACCTGCCTTGTGCTGTGTGTAGCACTATAGCAGGGGCGGGGGCGGGAGGGCAGGGTGTTCCCACAGCTCCATGTAGGGCCCCAGGACAGGCAGGACCTCCCTAGCTGTGTATAGAATCACTGAGAGGGAAGCTCGGATTATTGTCCTATCTAGACTGCTGGTGGCCTACTAGATCAGAGGATTTTTCATTTATATTTTATTTTTTCCCCTTGGCCAGCTAGAATAGAATCAAATTAAATTGTCACTCTGGCTCTGGGCTTTAGCTCTGTGCTCCGCTAGAAGCTTAGACTTGCTTCAGCAGGTTTTTGTTATGCAAAAAGTCTCCAGGCCTTGTATCTAAGTTCTGTCACTCCTTAGTGTGGACTTCTCCTTATGCTGGTTTATGTTAAGGGACCCCATCTTTGTGCTCCTTTGAGCTGAGCAACAAGGCTGGGGTTTGAGTTTTTACCAATACTATATATTTCACTCATTTTATATTATGTTTGTGAGGTACTCTAATTTTGTGGCTGTAACGCTGACTCCCAGAGGGGAATGTCTAACTTATCAGAGGGTTTGTTTCTTTTTTGGCCAATTGGAACTGAATTCTCCCGTGAACTCTGACTATCTGCCTATTTTCTCCCATACCACGATCTGCCGCAAGGAAAATTCTTCTTTTTCTTTCTACAAATTATGGCTACTGGCCTCCCCCATTTCCCAGGCTATTAACTCAAGACAGCTAACAGCACAGAGAACTCTGGCATGGAGTTCTCTTTATGTCTGGGATTATGTCCCTTTTAGAGGATCAGCCTGGGGAAATCACTACTCCCGGTGAAAGGACAGGAATAAATTTTCAGCTGGAGCTTGTGAACCCAGCTCGCTGAATGTAGAGCAATTTAGAGTGCTCTTGGTTCGCTTTGTGAGTGGAAATCACACACAAAAAAGGGGGTTCAGGAGAGATCCTAGTATCCTAGTTGTAATTTCAGGACTCCACCTCCCAGTTTCCTTCACCTTACCTCCCAATTTTCTCGTCTGGCAGTAGGAGCTCTGGAGGGCTTAGTCTTAACTAGTCACCATTTTCCACCCTCCTCTAAGCCTAAATTTTTAAGGGACCTTAAAACCTCCTATTTTTCCCATGGATCAGTTTGTAAGATTTAATTGTGACCTTTGGGGTAGCAGTCCAATGCCTGGCCAGCAGGGTCATAAAGGTGATGTCAGAACAATGGCAAATCCCAAACTCACTGCCATTAAGTCAACCCTGACTCATAGCAACCCTATACAGGGTTTCCAGAACTGCAAAGCTTTATGGGACAAGAAATCATCATTTCTCTCACAATTCAAGTGGGCTTGAATCGTTGATCTCACAATGCCTAACCTACAATGCTATCAGGCTCCTTACAAGAACAATACCAAAACCAAGCCAAATTCATTAATGAGCTGATTCTGATTCATAATGACCTTTTGGACAGGGTAGAACTGCCTTGTGAATTTCTGAGACTGCAATTGTTTACAGGAGCAGAAAACCTTACTTTTCTCTAGTGGAGAAGCTAGTAGTTTCAAACTGTTCACCTTGTAGGTATCAGCACAATGTATGACCACTACACCACCAGGGCTCCTAGATGAACAATAGGTATGTAGATAAAATTCTACAGTTACTAAAGAATGAAAGAGAATAGGGAACAGAATAATAATAAATATTCTTACAGATAGTAAAAGCATGTCAGAAAGAAATACTCCATTAAGTAGTTAACCTCTTCACTTGATTGATAAGAAAATTGAGAATTAAAGAAATTTGGTAATTGTCCATACTTTCAAGAGGTTTAATAATGACACAAACTGACACTTCTGGGTCATAAACATTTAGAGAAGCCTATGAACTTCAATCTCCTCATTTTAAATATAATAGGTAGTTTTGAATCTGTTTGTGAAATAATTGTGCCTTGCCATTTCTGTGAGAGGCTTTGTCTAACATATAAATTTTTGTTTAAGTTGATAATTTGTTGTAATGGCCAACAGAACTCGCATACAATATTCACAATCGTGGGGCTTATTAGGGAAGTAGCAGGTTTTATTTTGTGATTAGAAACAATTAGGATATGGGCTTTGATCAGGAGAGTATATTTTCAGCTATGTTTGCAGGAAGGCCTTTCTCTGGCCCTCGGGCCCTGCCTCTTCAGCTCTCTGGGCCTCTTGGGCCAGTGTGGCCTCTTCTCTGTTCAGGCAAGTGTTACAAAACCCTGTAACTGCCACTATCTGAAGGCATCCTACTCTACCAGTAAGCCTTGGCCTGTGGGACTCCATTCTCTTACTCTGCTCTAGTGAGCTTAGCATTTGTCAATTATCCAGAGGCACCCCATTCTACTAGTGGGCCTTTTTTAAAAAAAAATCATTTTATTGAGAGCTCTTACAATGCTTATTACAATCCATACATCAATTGTATGAGGCATATTTGTACTTATGTTGCTATCATTCTTTTCTAGACAGTTACTTTGTTTTGAGCCCTTGGTGTCAGCTCCTCTTTTTTCCTGTCTCTTCCCACCCCAACCTTGTGACCCCTTGATATATTATAAATTATTATTTCCATGTTTCACTCCAACCACTGTCTCTCTTCCCCCATGGTTTCCATTGTTCTTTACCCTGGAGGGGTGTGTGTGCTTTTGTGTCGATAGGTTTCCACCACCATGACCCCAGTGATGCCTCTCACTTAGGATTAGGCTAGAGCATGTACACAGCCCTAGATAAGAGATAAGAGCTTGGGAGACATGCAACCTAGGAGCAGGAATGGGAAGCGAGATACCAGATGGAAAAGGTGAAGGGAGGGGGAGAAGGGGGAGAAGCAGAAGCTAGGGGGCCTTTTATCTTAAGTCACTTTGTTCTTTTAGTCAGTGGACTGGGAAGTCCACTGCATTGTTTCTTGCTAATTGCCTGATTTTGCTGCTTATTAAGCCACTCTTGTGAATGTGTATGTTTGTGTGAGAGAGAAAAGGAGTGAGAGAGAAACAAGCGAAGAGATGCGAAGAGGAGAGGAGACAAAAGAAGGAAGAGAAGAGCAGGAAAAAGGAAGAGAATTGAGGGTGGGAGGAGAAGCGAAAAGAGAAGACAGAAATAAGACAATTAATAATGAGCTGTGGCTTTCCCCAGAAAGCTAAGGAAATACTCTTTTGTGTGGATTTGCTAATGTTGGTCTCAGCTCAGTGGGGATTAAATTATTTCCTTATAGTGTTACCCTATAAAGACTGATGTGCTAGGCAATAGTGAGCTAAAATGGACTGATTGGTCATTTTGATTTGGGCAATTTGGGAATGATGGGAATAGACAGATTGAAAAAGAATGGTGTCACATTCATCATCAACAAGAACATATCAAGATCTGCCCTGATGCACAATAATGTTAGTGATAGAATAAGGTCCATAAGTCTACAAGGAAAACCTTTTGCTTTCTTCATCTGTGATGCTCTTGATGTCACCCCGTAACTCACCTGATCTTCAGTGGTTAGTGTTCAGTCTGTCAAATCTATTCTTGAGATATTCTTAACATTCAAGCGAATTATACTCAAGGTCCTATTTTAGCTTTTGTGGACTTTTAAAAAGTTTCTTCAGCTTCATCCTGAACTTGGATTTGAGCAATTGATGGTCTATTTCACACCTGGCCTTGGTTTTTTTTTTGGCTGTTAGTGAGCTTTTTAATGATCTGTTTACACAGTTGTGGTCAATTTGATTCTTGTGTATTATATATGATGAAGTCCACTTGATTATTTCTCTTTATCTTGTTGAAAATAGCACTTATTATTAATAAATTTCTAGTCCTTCAAAATTATATCATGAGATTTTAAGTGTTTCTATCACCAAAGTCACAATTTCCAACTATTGTTCCTTTCTTTTTGTTTCTAACTTTTGCATTGTAAACGCTAGTAATTATCCATGCATCTTGATTGTATGCTTGATAACTTCAAAATAAAGAAGTTGGTTTCATTTTAAAACAAGCAACTCACTGACATTTAGTGGATTCAGACACACAGTGATGTTATTGGACAGAGTAGAGCTGAACCTGTGGGTTTCTGAGACTGTAAATCTTTATGGGAATAGAGAACGTCATCTTTATCCTGAAGAGTTTCTCATGCTTTTGAACTTCTGATTTGCAGCTAACAGTCCAGCATGTATCCCACGAGAGCATTGACTTTGGAAGTTGGTGTGGAAATTTGAATAGTAATGGTAATAACTGGTCTTTTTCTGTAGGAATATGATGAGTATTATCCTTTCACAGAAAGCATTGTACTTCAAGATAAATTTTGAACTATCCTTTTGACAATGAGTGTGAAGCAAGTCCTCTTCAATTTGCCATACATAGCATAGTAAACTATATGCTTATCCAACTCAAGATGACAAATACTATTACAGCCCACTAATGCCTAAGATATTGGAGTCAGACAAGCATCTGTTGAATAATGAGAGCACAATCTCCAGGATATTGGTCTTTATGTATTCCACTTCATTTTTGAAGACTTCCAGTTTTCCTAGATTCATATTTTGTGCATTATATTCCAATTAATAATGGATGTTTCAGCTGTTTTTGTCCTGTCAACTAATTAAGATCCTGAAAGTTTTCCTCCAATCATGTAATTAAGTTCTGTGCTCCATCCATGCATTCTATTTGAGGAGGCAGTTCTTCCTAGTTGTGTTTTGATTGTCTTCCAACCTGAAAGGCTCATCTTCTGGCACTGTGTCAGACATTAGCTCACTGCTATTCATAATATTTTTTAACAGTGTAATTGGCATATAATTCATGTACCATACAATTCAATTGTTTGAATATATTGAAAAGAGTTTTCAATCATCACCCAATCAATTTTAAAACAATTTCTTCATTTTTGTACTCATTATTATTAGCTCCCCATTTCCCCCAACCTCCCCTGCCATTACTTTAAGAAATTTTTAATCTATCTACTGTCTCTATAGATTTATGTATACTGGATTTTATATAAAGAAAATTATGCAATGCCCTGAACAACAATAACAAAATAAAACATATAAAAAATTTCAATAGAAAAGCAAGCAAAAAATAATAAAACACTAGAGAAAATTAAGAGTGGGTTTAAAGAGAAAACTAATGATAAGTTGTTACATTTTAATCTCACTATATCTGCAGTAATTCACTTCCTGATGTATTCTGTCTGAAGGCAAGGCTTTTTATATCCCTGGTCAATGATCTGAGTGAATACAATGGAGGCTTAATCCCCAAGGGGACTCTGTAAATGAATTTTAGGTTTTCACTCTCATCCATAATCTTTTGCCAAATGGGTGCTTCAAATTTAAGCATTAACACAGTTCTCTCCTCTGATCATAGATTTATTATTTACAACCCTTAGATCACACAGGGTAGTGTGCTTCTTCCATGTGGACTTGGTGTGCTTAAGGTAAAGCCAATTCACTTAGTGGGTTTTCCACCTCAGATCATTTTGATGTAGGCTATGTGGAAGAGCATACATCCTGAGAAGGCAAAATCTAAAATCCTGGTAGCTTATAGTATGGGGCCTGGGTCACCAAAGGCTGGAAAGAAACTCAGTCAAAAATGCATATCATTAATATAATACTGGTTGGATTCTCCACCTTGGAGGCCCATAAAAACAATGTGAAATTATTTTCATCAAGGGCAAACTCCACCCTCTCCTTGCCCTACCCACCAACAGAAGTGATATCATTTTCTTAGGGACAGACATATCACCATTCCTCTTGGTTCTTTTCTTTTTTTTTCCTGGAGAGTTGATTTTATTGTTATATTATTTACTTATTTTTAAATACTTTTATTGCGGGCTCTTACATCTCTTATCACAATTCATACATTCATCCAGTGTGTCAAGAACCTTTGCACATATGCCACCATCATCATTTTCAAAGCATTCTCTTCCTTCTTGAGCCCCTGATATCAGCTCCCCAATTCTTACCCCTACCCTCCCCCGTTCGCCCACCCTCCCTCATGAACCCTTGATAAGTTATAGATTATTTTCCCCATATCTTACATCGTCCTCCGTCACCCCTCACCCACTTTTCCGTTATTCATCCCCCTGGGAGAGGGTTCTAGATTGATCCGTGTGATTGATTCCCCCAGTCTCCCCCCGACCTTCCCCTAGCCTCCTGGTATCTCTATTCTCTTTTTTGGCCCTGAGGGGTTTATCTATCCTGGATTCCCTGTGTTTCAGGCTCTTATCTGTATCAATGTGCATGCTCTGGTCTAATCCGTGCATGCTCTGGTCTAATCCAATTTGTAAGGTAGAATTCAGGTCATGATAGTGGGGTGAAGGAAGCACCAAAGAACTAGAGGAAAGTTCTGTGTTTCATGGGAGCTATACTGCACCCTGAGTGGCTCATCTTTTCCCTGTGACCTGTCTGTGAGTGGATGTCCAATTTTCTACAGATGGGCATTTGGTCTCCACTCCTTTCCCTGTCCCCCCCCGCCCCCATTCACATTGAGTATGATTTTGTTCTGGGTTTTAGATGCCTGATATGTGATCCCATCAATACCTCATGATCACACAGACTGTTGTGCTTCTTTCATGTAGGCTTTGTTGCTTCTAAGCTAGATTGCTGCTTGTTTATCTTCAAACCTTTAAGACCCCAGACGCTGTCAGGGGAGCCAGCCCCTAACAAATCATCACTGGTCAGGTAAGAGCAATTGTACAACGATAATAAGTAAATATTATAGAAAAGTCATAGAGAAATAGAGGATATAGAAGAGAGAGTAAAATGAAGGAATCAGACACATTTCATGGTAGCATGCTCACCTCAGCTCCTCTTGGTGGTACAGGGCAGGAGAGTGGGCAGGATAGAGGAGGAGGGGAAGTAGGACAAGGGGAGAGGAGACAGGGGAGTGAAACCCAGGGAAGAGAAGATGGGGAGAGAGAGATCTTTATTTCTAACCAAGGTTTATATATCTTTGGGGGGCATACGAACCCCCTAATTACAGGTAAAGACATATGTCACAGGAAGGGATTGTACTATAGGTAATACAGTAATGAGAGGGGGACGATCTATGTGCATACACGCAATAGGAAGGGGAGGTATTGGGGGTACACATGTGACAAGATGGGCGGGCCCTATATTCATGATGGCAGCCTAACCTTGATTGCCCTTGAGCTGGAGACTTCAACCTTTCAGGTGAAGCAATCCATTGTCCCTAATAACAGGGAGTGAGCCCCACCTGTGGTGGGACCAGACAGTAGTTCGAAGGCTGAATGCCTTCATGGAGAATATCTCTAAGCATCTGACCTCCCACCAATGTGCTGGCAAATAGCCTCCAATGTTTGGCATATCTTTGGGGGAGACAAAGTTGGGTAAAAGTCTTTTTAAAAAAATCATTTTATTGGGGCTCATACAACTCTTATCACAATCCATACATACATCAATTGTGCACAGCACACATACATTTGTTGGCCTCGTAATTCTCAAAATTCGCTTTCAGCTTGGATTCCTGGATTCAGCTCATTTTCCTTTTCCCCCTCCCTCCCCACTTTCCCCTCCCTCATGAAGCCTTCATAACTTATAAATTATTATTTTATCTTATCTTACACTGCCCGGTGTCTGTCTCCCTTCACCCTCCCTTCTGTTACCCATCCCCTCAGAGAGGAGGTTATATGTATATCCTTGTGATCGATTTCCCCTTTCTACTCCCACCTTCCCTCACGGTACCGCCACTCTCACCACTGGTCCTGAGGGGTTCATTTGTCCTAGATTTCCTGTGTTTCCAGTTCCCATCTGTACCGCTGTGCATCCTCTGGTCTAAACAGGTTTACAAGGTAGAATTGGGATCATGATAGTTGGAGGGAGGAAGTGTTTAAGAACTAGAGGAAGGTTGTGAGTTTCATTATTGCTACACTGAACCCTGAGTGACTCATCTCCTCTCCACTACCCCTCTGCAAGGGATGCCCAGTTGTCTACAGATGGGCATTGGGTCCCCATAACGCGCTGCCCTCATTCACGATGATATGATTTTTTTTCCCACCCCCCCTTTGGTGCTTGAAACCTGGTCCCCTCGGCCCTTCATGATCACACATGTTGGTGTGCTGCTTCCATGTGGGCTTTGTTGCTTCTGGGCTATATGGCCGTTTGTTTACTTTCAAGCCTTTAAGATGGGGAAAAGTCTTTTTATATCCCACAAGATGCTATAGCTTTTGATAGCCTGGCACCATCAGCTTTCTTCACCATGTTTACTTACACACCCATTTTGTTTTCAGCGATTGTGTTGGGAAGGTGAGCATCACAGAATGCTGGGCTGTTAGAACAAAGTGCTCTTTTGTTGAAGGAGTACTTGAGTCAAGGCCCAATGTCCATCTGCAACCTTAATTCTTAACATATAGATATGAGTATCTAGTTCTATCTCCTTCTCATTATATATATATTTATATATGTACCTACCTGTATTTAGGCCTATATAAATGTCCTTTGCCTCCTGATTCTTTCCTCTATTTCCTTTTATTTTCCTCTTGTCCCACAATCATGTTCGGCCTTCAGTCAGGTTTAGTAATTCCTCGATGCTACATTGCTTTCGATTACCCCCCACTAGGCATCCTATGACTTTCCTTTCATTGATTTGAGTTCATTTGTTGTTCCATTATCCCTGAGTTGGTCACCCTCCCTTCTTTTCTCCCATCTCCCCTTCTCCTGTATCCCCCCCAGAACTATTGATCCCGTTCTTTTCATCTCCGAATTATTTATCCCACCTATCTTATCTAGATAGGCATGCAGATACATTAATAATTGCAAACACCAGGCAAAGCCAAAGAAAACAGCAAAGGAAGTCAAAACCAACAAAACAATAACAACAACCAACAAAAACAAAATAGCAATAACAAAAAGAAAGCCAGTGCCAAAAAGGGAAAAGCCTATAAATAGTTCAGAGTCTGTTTGTTGGCTTTTATGAGTGTTTTCCAGCCGAGTCTGATGAGGTGCCACACTCTGTCTCCAAAGTCTATTTTTGGTATTTCTCAGGGATTCCATCACTCTGCTACCACTGCTGCTCTGCTGCAGATTATTTTAATAATATCCTTGTGGCTGATTATTCAAAAGTGAACCACTTCTTCCTTATTTCTACTCTTTACTAGTTTAGAATATCTGCTGAAACCTGGACATTTTGGATAGCCCTGCTGGTATTTGAAATGCTGGTGGCATAGCTGCCAGTAACATGCAAGCCATCACAGCATGACAAATTGACAGACAAGTGATGGGGAAGATGTTTATTTGTGCTTTATTGATTATGCAAAGCAATTAACTCTAGGAATCATAACAATGTGTAACAGTTTGAAGAATGGGAATTTCAGAATATTTAATTGTGCTCCTATGGAACCTGTACATAAAACAAGCCACAGTCATTCAAACAGAACCCAGCGATAATGAGTATTTTAAAATCATGGAAAGTGCTCATCAGGTTAACTATTTCACCATTTTTATTCAAGTCATATACTGAGCAAGTAATTGGAGAAGCTGGACTTCTGATGAATGCAACATTAGGATCGGATGAAGGCTCAATAAGAAGCTATGTTGTTCAGAGGGCACAAACTTGTTTGCTGAAATTGAACAGCACTTGAAGCTCTTATTGATGAAGATCTAAGACTGTGGCCTTCAGCATGGAATGCATGTCAACATATAGAAAACAAAAATTCTTACAACTGGACCAATGAAAAATAAATAAAGATTGAAATTGCTAAGGATTTTATTTTACTTGGATCTACAATCAATGTCCATGGAAATAGCGAACAAGAAATCAAATGACATATTTCAGCAGGAAAATCTGCTACACAAGACCTCTAAAAGGTGTGCTTGACCCAAACCATGATATTTAAAACTGATTCATATGTAAGCAAAAGCTGGACAATGAATAAGGAAGACTGGCGAAGAACTGATTATTTGAATTTTGGTGTTGGTGAAGAGTATACCATGGATTGCCAGAATTGAGTAAATTATGGACTGCTAAAATTTTAAAAAATTTTTGTGTTGTATATAATGTATTTCTAGAATGCTCCTTAGATGTGAGAATGGATAAGACTTTTGTCTCTTGTACTTTGGGCTTTTTATCAGAGAACATATAGAGAAGAACATTATTATTGTCATAGTAGGGGGTCAGGGGAAAAGAGGTAGACCCTCAATGAGATGGACCCTCAATGACATTTCAATGCAACTCAATGAAAGCAATGATTGTGAGGATGGTGGAGGACCAGGTAATGCTGTTTTTGTTTGTTTTGGCACATAAGTCAGAACCCACTGGATGGCATCTAACAACAATAAAAATATTGTTAACTTGGTGAATTAACAAGTCTCTTCATGTCCCAGCCACCCCATGAGCTCCCTTTTGACAGAAGAAGGAGAGAGCCAGGCAGTTTGTTTTTTTTTCAGCCCAGAAGAGCTTCATTTTCAAGTATAACCTTAGTGGGGACAGATTGGTGGCCCTGTTTGGTCCCTGTGTGGATGGCTACAAGAAGATCAGTCCAAGACTGAGTATGTTTCACTTGACTTTCTTTAATGCCTGGGAAGATTATTTTTCTTCACAATTTAGTTCTTCACTTCTATTTTCCCTTCTATTGAGTTTAATCTCATATCTCCCACTCCTTTATCAGGCTTTGGTACATATATTTTTGCATACATATCCTCTCTGTGATGAGAAACTAGTTCTGAGCTCTACCTATCTCTTACACCATTCTTCATCATGATTTGTGTTTTCCAACTAAGTGGTTCAAAGAGAAGAAAGAGTTCCTTAGGATACAACTAAAAGAATGTTATAGGTACCAAACAGGGAAGAAACACAGATTAATGTTTAGGAATATTACTCACCACCTGCCTATATACACAGCAAGAATATGGTTCTTTACTATATCACATCTTCAAAATTAATGTTATATATGATTTCTGATGGCTACTTCTCTAATGAGTGTGGGAGCATCACGTTGATAGAACTGAAGAAATAGACATAGGAACACAAGGAAAGTAAAACATATATATAGCAGGAAGGCATGTCTGGGAAAAATCACCTATTTGTGTGCAATAAATTTGCTAAGTATAAATAAGCAATATGGATTTATGATGTTGACAAAGCCCACATCTTGACCTCTGAGGCTAAGCTGTTTGTTTATTGCAGAGTTTGCAGATCTAAGTCAGTCTATATTGGTACACTCTGGCTGTCGGCCAACACAAGTTCTGAAGTTTAGATTTGCCAGTGACAGAATGCTACTAATACTTTGGACATGTTTCAAGTCTTTCAGGTTGTTACGGGACCATTTTGTGTTCTAAAGAAGGTAATTCACTAAAACAAATTGTAATTGCATGAAACAACTAATGCAATTCTATAAGTCAGTTGTTTATTTTTTTATTCCCTAATAGGCTAAGGACACTCCATTTAGCATTGCCTTTCACCAATTCTCATATTGCCCTGTGTGTGTTACTCTATCACAACACTTGGGCCAATCTGCCTTGCATCAGAGTTATTTTGTAGTAAAGTGAAACCAGACTATGTGGTAAGGATATAATATTGGAACAAGCTGAGTTAGAGGACCAGGTGGCCCCAAAGCCCATGTAAGACACAGCGTGACAAAGAGGGACTCTAGCTCGGGTAGGAAGAACAACAGAGAAAAGGAATTTAGATGGTCATTTCTAAAGGAAACAATTACTCTTTGTAGTAACATATGAAAGGGCTTCAAATCTTTTGTGCACTAGGGAGCAAATAACTCCAGCCTGGGATTGGACTTTCAGGGAGGTGGGCAATGAGGTAACTGCAGTCATAGCAAGTAGGCAAGGTGCAGACCAAATGATGATTTGGTGGGTCCAAATTAAGCAAGAATTAATAAAAGTTCTAAGAATTATTGCCCATAACAGAGTTCCAAGAAGGCTGGAAATCTATTAGTTAATCTCAGGTTCTCCCATAACACTTCCAGAAAATTATGGAGAGGTTTACTTAGCATAGACATTTATTCTGGTCTTTTTGTGAAACAATCAAAACCACAGTCGCTGTCATTGAGTATATTCTAACTCATAGTGACTATAAACATTAAGATTTTGTGTCAACTTGAATGGACCAGAATTATCAGTGGTCCGGCATATTGAAAACAAAAAACCAAACTGACTGCCAATGAGTTGATGCCAACTCATAGATACGCCTATAGGGCAAGGTAGAATTGCCTCTTTTGAGTTTCTGAGATTGTAACTGTTTACTGGAGTAGAAAGCTTCATCTTTCTCCCCATGGAGTGCCTGGTAGTTTTGAACTGCTGACCTTGTGGATCACAGCCCTACAGTAACTGCTACACAGGCATGTAACCTATTTCCAGTGTGAGTAGATGCTTTGGAAAAGCTTGCTTGTTTTTTGTAGGATCTGTATCCTGCCCCTGGCTATTGACTTCTGGTTCTTTGGACTTGAACCAAAGCCTGTCAGATTACCTGCTGATCCTGGGAATCCTCAGTGGTCAATCTGACCCATCACTTTGGATTCAGTCACCTCTGAAGTTAGAAGTCTTTCTTCTTCCCATTGGCATTGCCTTTCACCAATTCTCACATTACCCTTTATATTACATTACATTACATTACATTTGGTTCATCTGCACCAAAGTTACAAGAGTCAGAAGTTTCTAGCTTGACAACTGATCTAGGGTCCTGGAACTTGTCCACTTCTACAATTGTCGAAGCCATTTCCTTCATTTAAGCCTTTCTATATATATACACTGAAATGTACATATATTTCCTTCATATATGTATATATTGAGATAGATAGGCTTATATGAAGGTAATACATGTATATACATATTTCTGGAAATATGCACTTGGAAAAATATATAGAGGTTTATATATATATATATATATATGGAGTTTGGGTGGTTTAGTGGTTGGGGTTGGGCTGCTAACTGCAAGGCTTTCCACTCCAATAAGCAGTTATTGTCTCACATACCACAGGGTTAGTTCTGTCCTGTAGGGTCACTATGTGTCAGCACCAACTCAATGGCAGTGAGTTTGCTTTTGGTTTTATATACATATATAACCTGCATTTGGTTTGCACCTCTAGTGACTCCATCCTGGTACAGCAACTCTATATGACAGGATAGAACTTCTGCTTACGGTTTCCAAGATTGCAAATCTATAGTGAGACAGACAGCCGCATCTTTCTCCTAAAGAGCAGATGGGGGGTTTGAACCACTGAACCTGCAGTTAGCAGCCCAATGCTTAACCCACTGTATTACCAGGGCTCCTTGGTCTTTTGGGAAATTCTTATAAAATGTTTCTGAATTGATTTATAGCATGCTTACAAACTTACCCTGATATACATTTTGACTGAATAATTCTTTGCTCCGGGGGCTGTCCTGAGCACTGTAGGATGTTTAGCGGCATCTTTGACTTCTATTCATTATATGCCAATAGCCATTCCCTTGTAGTGACAACTCAAAATATCTCCAGACATTACCAAATGTCTACAAAGGGCAAAATCCCTCATCACCCCTCTTGAGAATTTCTGATTTAAAGTAAAAGTAAGCATATTAATTGATGCTCTGTAAAGGGGAGTGTATAACCTCTCAATGGACAGGATTATTTAATGATTTTTAAAAATTGCTTATTATGTTGCCTCATGTATGTCTGCCAACTTGAATACTACTGTATATATTTGAACATTCAATTTTTGCATGGTTCCTTGCTTTCAAAAAGGAAATCATATTTGGGTCAAAAAGTCTTGCAGAAGAGGATGCATTTAACATTTCAAATTAAATACATACTTGGTGGTTTTGTGTATTTCTATTTCAAAACTCAACAGATGTAGAAAGCTTATTTCAGGATGAGTTTTTGTGTATGTCAATGGTTAAAGTGTTTTCTTGCTATCTGAAATATTTGTAGTTTGAATCCAGCAGCTGCTCCACAGGATAAAGATGAGGCAGTCTGTTTCTGTAAAAACTTACAGCCTTAGGAAACCTGTGGTGTTTATCCTGTCTTATAGGGCAGTGGTTCTCAACCTGTGGGATCGCCCCTTTTGGATCACCCAATTCATAGCAGTAGCAAAATTAGTTATGACATAGCAACAAAAATAATTTTATGGTTGGGGGGCGGGTCACCACAACACGAGGAACTGTATTAAAGGGTCTCTGCATTAAGAAGATTGAGAACCATGCTATAGGGTCACTCTGATTTAAAATTAATTGGATGGCAACAGGTTTGATTTAGTTTGGAAAACGAAACACCCTTTTACTTAACAGAAAAATCATCTTAAGTAACTTAATGAGACTCACCATTAGAAGGTATATGAAAACCATTTTCACTTATTTTCATTTCAGTAGGGACAGAGGAGACTCTTGTGAAAAGTTCATGAGCTGCTGACTTTGCACATTTTATTTTATTTGTTAAGGGACATATTATGCACAAAAGTAGGGACTTCTGAAAAACAGAATAACAAAAATCACAGCAATAGAACAGAAGTAAAAATAGTTATAGAAAGGATAGAAATAGGCAAATGAATCAATGGATAAGTTTGAGCTAAATTTCAGTAGTTTTGAAGCATGTTTTCATCATGTAGAAATGGAGAGGCTCATTTCATGTTTAATATCTTTTTCCTAGGGAAGGTGAAAGGGTGAGTAGGGGGACTCTCATACTAAATACACATTTCAATTTACCTGGGGTAGAGAATACCTCGAATAGGATTACCTCAGGATAACCTGGACAAAGAAGTCTGCAAAGACAAAAAAGTACATACTGTCACATTATTCAAACAGTGAGGAGGAGGAGGATAGTTTTGTATTCAATGATAAGGAGTTTTTTTTAACGAACTAATTTCAGTGATCTTGGGCAAGATACTACACTATAAGACCAAAGGCTCTTTGGCCAACTTAGGAAGATATTTTGCTTACCCAATATGTAATTAGTATCATCCACTAAATCGATCAGCCTTGTTCGAAGAAACCAAACTTCTATGTCTAGATAGTGTTAAAACAGCATCAACATTTCTATTTTAAACATTTGAATATGTAAAAATATCACACCTATTGAAATTTCTTATGAATTAAATATCTCCATCTTGAAGATTCTATGAATTAAGAATAAGAGCAAATTTAGGTAGGGAAAGAGATTCCACAAGAGGAGCTAGACATTTAAAAGATTCTAAATATTCACAAAATTTTTATCCTTATTTTACTATTAAAACTTAGATGAAAGTTAAATGACATGAGCAATGACTGTATAAACCTAATCATTTAACCTTTAAAATCAACAATTGATTCATTTTCAATAGGCCATTATTAAACACTGTCTCTTTGGTCTGTTGTGGTGGCTTGTGCGTTGCTGTCATGCTGGAAGCTTTGGAACATCTATTTCATGATATACAGGTTTTAGTAGAGCTCTAGACAGAGGAGGAAAAAAGGCCTGGTGGTCTATTTTCAAAAATTAGCCAAAGAAAATCTTAGAACTCCCAATAGGATCCACCTTTCTTGCTTTGGACATGTCACCAAGAGAGTTCAATTTCTAAAGAAGGACTTCAAGCTTCATGAAGCACAGGGCCAGTAAGGGCAAGGGATACCCTTGATGAGATTGATTGGTACAATGTGTGATATGTTGGACTTGAACATGGTGATGATCCTTAAGATAATGCAGGACTGGGAAATATTTCATTCTGTTGTACATAGATTTCCATGGGCTGGGGTGGACTTGACAGTAGCTAACAATTAGCATGCATCTGGAAAGGAAGGAAAATTTGGTTGACTATACTTATATCCTGATAAAGTCAGAATGACACTTAAAATGATGACGTTCCAAATATTTGGTGGGCATGAGGGCATCAGAATCTGCAAAGGTGTCTTTCTTTCTACTTGAGTCCTTGGTATCAGCTCCTTTTTTATCCCCTTCTTACCCTCATTAATCCTTGATAAATTATAAATTATTATTATTTTCATATTATTTTCATATCTTGCACTGGCTGCTGTCTCCCTTCACCCATGATTCTGTTGTTCATCACCCTACATTTTTTGAGGCTCTCTAAGTTAACCATAAGTCATTAGAAACCAGCAGGTCACTAGCAGAACCTTTAAACTTTCAGTTAGAAGCTGAATAATGAAATGTTTGGGCCACTCAGGAAGTCCTGGTTGGTCACACTAAAATCAATTGAATGTGTCAGAGGTGGTGCTTCTGCACATTCAAAATTAGGTCAGAAAAAGACATCTAGCTGGCTCTCTTGGGACACTCAGCAGTGGTTCTCAACCTTCCTAATACTGCAACTCTTTATCACAGTTCCTCATGTTGTGGTGACACCCCAATCATAAAATTATTTTTGTTGCTACTTTATAACTGTACTTTTGCTACTGTTATGAATCATTCGACCCCCGTGAAAGTGGTTGCGACCTACAGGTTGAGAACTGCTGCTTTATAATAAACCTCATATAAGAAGTCCAACTACCTAAAGACTGCCATACTACAGAAATGTAGGTGTTCCAGACAGCCCTAGGTGAATCCAAGTCAGCTTCCAGCTTCATCTTTCAACCATGTAGGTGAAGCATCTTGACTATACAACTGACTGAAGTCTCAGCCAAGATCTGACTGCAACCTCACAGCAGAATGAAGTAAGAATGGCCCCGCCCAGCCTTCCTCATATTCCTTATCCATAAACCATGAGTGAAATATATTTTTTAAATGTGGCAAAATAAAAATAATGACATTTTCTCACTTTAATAATTTTCTATTGGGTAATATTAATTATATTCACCACCACCATTATTTACTTCCAAATGTTTCCAATCAGCCCAAACCTAGTTTCCAAATCAGCTCAATACCTAGTTAGAAATTATTTGTATTTCCTCCTTTCCCCAGCCCACGGTAGCCACTTTTGTTTCTGTATTTACTACTTATTCTAAATATTTCATAAAAATGGGATCATATCCAAATGACCCATCAATTGTCTATCAGTTTGTCATACTGTGGTGGATTGTCTGTGGCTCTGATGCTAGGAGTTATGTCACTGATATTTCAAATACCACCAGGGTCACATGACAGATTTTAGCAGAGCTTCCAAACTAAGAACAGACTATGTAGAAGGAATAGGATATTCACTTCTGAGAAATTAGCCACTGAAAACCTTATAAATAGCAACAGAACATTGTCAGCTACTAAAAACCCTATGAATGGTAGCAGAAAAGTATCAGATATAGTGCCAGAAGATGAGCCACTCAGATAAGAAGGCACTCAAAATATGACTAAGAGCTGTCTTCTCAAAGTAGAGTCATGCATATGACATGGATGGAGTAAAATCTTCAAGCCTTTCATTTGCTGATGAGGCCTGATTCAAAATGAGAAGAAATAGCTGCAAGTATCTATTAATAATTGGAACTTGGAATATGTATAAAGTATGAATAAAGTATGGATCTAGGAAAAGTGGAAGTCATAAAAAGTGAAATTGAACACATAACTATCCTAGGCATTAAAAAACAAAATAACAACAATGAACCCCACTGCCATTGAGTCAATGCCAATTCATAGCAACCCTAAAGAACAGGGTAGAACTTCCCCTGCTGGTTTCTGAGACTGTAATTCTTTATGGGAGTAGAATCCCCATTTTTCCTGTGAAGTGACTGATGTTTTCTAACTGCCGACCTTTCTCAGACCAAAGCTCACTGCATAACCACTATACCACCAATGCTCCAACCTAGGCATTAATGAGGTAAAATGGATTGGTATTAGCCATTTTGAATCAATTTGATTTACTATGCTGAGAATAAGAAATTCAAGAGGAGTGGCTTAGCATTAATTATCAAACTGCATTTCAAGAACAACCATTCGAACAACCAGCAAGGGTGGTCCTGGGCATCCCTATCTCCTTGACAGGTAGCCTCCAGCTGGCTCTGATCCTCAGCAGTGAAGGTCCCAGGCATCTGTCTAACCTGACATAAAATGCCCTGGCTGTACCCAGTCAAAAAAGACCCAATTTGTTCCCAGGATCTGGGAAGGTATCTCTTAGCTACCAACGCAACCGGACTAAAAAGAAAAAAGCCTTAGCCATCCCTGACCCTGGTAAAAGACCGCAACTGTCCCTACCCTCTAGCAAGGAAGGCCTTGGTTATCCCAGCAACCTGGCAAGGGAGGCCCCAGACATCACTGTATCTCAGTAAGGAAGACTCTGGTTATCCCTGAGATCCCATAAGGAATTTCCTGGGTGTTTCTATATCCCAGTAAGGAAGACACTGGCTATCCTAAGACATGGCAAGGAAAGTCTTATCATCCCAGGCCCAGAAAGGCTCTGGCTGTCCTTGACCCTCATCAAGGAAGGTGCCACTCATCCCAGAAAAGTGACAAGACTCAAATGCCCCCACACAACCCTGTGGCCCACCCAAGACTAATAGCCCAAGGCTAATAGCTAAACCACAAAAACTCAGAAATAGTAGCCAATTGCAGAACACATATAAATGAAGAAAAACTGCCATAAACAACTGAAAAACAGTTTAGACCCAAAGGATTACTCTGAAAAAGAGGTCCAGTATGTACCAGAAATAGCTATCAGGAGAATGATGTTTAGACTCTTTCAACAGATGGAGGAAAGAAGGTAAAAAACTTACACCAAATAGATGTCCAGAGAAGAAATAATTAGATAATAGAATTAGACACATGACAAAAGGGTTGACTAATAGAATCAGAGAATAGGGAAACTGAATTAATGAGTTCAAAGACATGTGAACACAATCAATGAGAGAAACAATCAACAAAAAAGCAAAGGAATCTGAAGAAAAACTATAAATGATGTGAGACACCTCAGTCCTCAAAGTAAAATCCTTGCTTTTCAATACTCTAAAGAAGAATAAAGTCAGAAACCTCAACATGCCCAATCTCAACCCTATTACACTGCCACAGTACCAGTGCCAGGATGGTACAGGTATAACAATAGTTACATAGACCAATGGAACAGAATAGGAAACCCAGAAATCAATGTATCCACCTATCGGCAACTGGTCTTCCAAAAAGAGCCCCAAAAATTATTAAACAGGAAAGAGACAGTCTTTTCAACAAATATTGCTGGCAAAATTGGATCTCCATATCCTAAAGAATGAAATAAAACCCATAACTCACTCCATGTACAAAAATGAACTCAAGATGTGTCAGAGACATAAATATAAACTCCAGAGCTATACAAGTAGTCATCAATGAGACTTTAGGACCCTATTGTAGGGTATACATATACTATAAAATATAACATATAACAGAAGAAATACACAGAAGAAAAAATAGATGGTTGGCACCTACTAAAAATAAGACACTTATGTTCCTTTTTACAACAGTGTTTTAAATTCTATACCATCAGCTAAAATAATGATGCCATCAATAGGATTATCTTATTCCCAATGATTTATGATGCACTTCCATAAAATGATAATGTCTCTAGAGTAAGCCAGAGACATATATAAACCATAGATAAATGAATAAATTTTGACTTCCACATGATTTTAACCATAATATAAGAACAATTAGTTCTTGTGACATATCCCTGCTCATCTTTATAAGGAGATCACTGAAGATATGGGTGCTATAGCATAGTGTAGTGAAGAAATCAGATAGTACCTGGTTATTAGAAAAAATAGCATCTGGTATATTAAAGATGTTTCAAAATAAGTGGCCATCTATGTGCAGAGTCAGCTATGCCCACATGTAAGAAGCACACCAGCCTGTGTAATCCAAAGACTGTAAAGATTAAAATAAAAATTGTACCAGAGCCTGAATTCTGAACACCCAATTTGTGGAACATTACACATCCTAGTCGACACCCAAAATCCATTTGCAGGGTCCCTGGGTAAGCTGAGCCTCCAATGAATCTCCACTAACCATAATTTAGGAATGGAAATTGGCTTAACAGCAGGCAAAGAGCATTGTAAAGTGTATTTTAGCAACTATAGTTAAGCTGGACTGTCATTAGATAACAGTGTTGGCATATTACAAATTTATTCTTAAAAAAAACATTTCTTCGTTACATTACCCTTGATCATGTCCTACCAGGCCTCCCACACCCTCCTCACCACAGATTTGGATCACTTGTTGTTCCCTTGTCTCTGGGTTTGTTAACACCACTACCTTTCCCATCTCCTCCCCCTCTCCCATGTCCCCGCGGAACTGTCGGTCCCATTGTTTTCTCCTTCAGATTGTACACTGGTTCAGATAGGAACTGGAAACACAGGGAATCCAGCACGGATGATCTCTTCAGGGCCAGTGGTGTGAGTGGTGATACTGGAAGGATAGAGGGAGGGTGGGTTGGAAAGAGGGAACCGATTACAAGGATCTACATGTGACCTCCTCCCTGGGGGACAGACAACAGAAAAGTGGGTGAAGGGAGACGT
>NW_022111329.1:2933540-2954710 GCF_000313985.2 Echinops telfairi | reverse complement strand
ACCCACTTTGTCTTCAGTGATCATGTTGGGAAGGTGAGCATCATGGAATGCTAGTTTAACAGAACAAAGTGTTTTTGCATTGAGGGAGTACTTGAGTAAAAGCTCAGTATCCATCTGCTACCTTAATACTAAACCTATAAATATATGCACATAGATCTATTTCCCCACATCATATATAAATATATTTACATATGTACATGCCTGTATTTAGATATCTATAAATGCCCTTTGCCTCCTAGTTCTTTCCTCTATTTCCTTTTACTTTCCTCTTGTTCCACTATCATGTTCAGCCTTCTTTTGGGTTTCAGTAATTTCTCTCAGTTACATTGCCCTTGATTACACCCTACCAGGCCTCTTATACCCTCTTAGACACTGATTTTGGATCATTTGTGCCTTTGTCCCTGGGTTTATTAACACCATTCCCTTTCTCCCACCTCCCTCTCTCCCATGTCCCCCTGGAACTGTCAGTTCATTGTTTTCTCCTCCAGATTGTTTATCCTGCCTATCTTATCCGGATAGACCTGCAGAGATAATAATATGCACACAAACAAGACAGAGCAAAGCAAAGCAACAAAAGAAAAGAAAGGAACAACAACAACAAACCAATGACCAAAAAAGAGAAAAGCTTCTAAATAGTTCAAGGTCTTTTTTTGACCTTTAGTAGTGTTTTCAGGTCGAGTCTGATGGGGTGCCATCCCCTGGCCGCAAAGTCTATGTGTGTTAATACCTTTAAAAATTTTTTAGTTGGGATGTAATACAAATATCATTCCAAATTACTATCACATCAATTAGAATGCGCAATTGCTATACCACAATCAGTTTCCAAACATTCTTTTTCTTCATGGAGTCCTTTACATATTTCCCTTTTGTCTCACTATGCTCTCCTCCCTCATCCCCCTTGTTCAACTTGCTGTCCCTCTAGGTTTATCCATCCTGGGTTTCATGTACTGAAAAACTGAAAAGCATATAACACAGCTTCAAGAGGGTGACATTCATTGACAGAACACCTCTGAGATACACTCAAATATGAACAAATAAAACCAGAGAAAACAATACAATGTGAAGATACAGAAAATTTTGGGAAACAAATCAGGTCCAGCCCAAATCATAGGGGGACCTACTGACAAAGCTTTAAGTGTTCAAGTCAGATTTATGCCTTTGATCTTCTATACTCCTCTCTCCCAAGCACTCTGTTTAGTAACCACATTCCTCCCTTCCCTCATTATTACAACGTGGGAGTTCTCTGGATGCTTATTTCCTAAGTAGTTCCACAAATGAATCTTGGGATCCCACTCTCATCCACCACCTTGTGCACACCGGATTCTCCTGATTTAGGCTCAGATACTGATCCCGCCTTTGACTTTGGATTATATGGGTTCTGATCCTTCAGTGACTGATGATGTTGTGCTTTTTCCATGTGGACTTAATTGACATCTCACTTAGATGCCTACTTGTTTGGAGACAAGCCTTTAAGACCCAAAATGGCTACATGAAAAAAAATAATAACAGTTTATAAATTATCAAGGGTTTGTGAGGGAGAGAGGGTGGAGGAAGGAGGGAAAAATGAGGAACTGATACCAAAGTAGAAAGAAAATGTTTTGAAAATGATGATGGCAACATATGTACAAATGTGCTTGACACAATGGATATATGTATGTATTGTGGTAAGAACTGTATGAGCCTCCAATAAAATGATTTTTTTGAAAGACCTCAGACATTTTATTTGATAGCTGGGCACCATCTACATTCTTGGCAACATTTTGCTATAGCACTGGTACCATTTGTGCTCCCTTTCTGAGGGTGAGGATTGAGCAGAGCAGTAATGTAAGAACTAATTGTTCTTAAGTTGGAGCTAGGATTTAGTGTGAGCCCCAAACCCATTCCTCGAGCTATTCTTCTTCTTTTTTTCTTTTTAATTTGCTCTAACTTGGGAGTTAATTCATATGCCATATCATTCCATAGTTCAATCATGTCAAATAGAATGTTATGATTGCTTCCATAATCACTTTCCAAACATACTTTTCCTACCTGGACATCTTGACATCATCTCCTTCTTATCTCCTCCACCCCTCAATATCCCCCCTCCCTGCAAACCCTTGTTATATTTTCTTACCCTATAGGCTCAATGTTCCTGGGTTTCATTTACTGAGAAACAAGTAACAGAGCTTCAAGAGGGTGATCCCAATGGTGATGCATCTAATATAAACAATCATAAACAAAATGTGACAGAATATCCATCAAGATTGCCAGAATAATAAGTATCTAAGACAGGGCATTGATTTTGCAAGAACTTGTTCGTCCGCCAACCAACAGTAAACCTCTTTTGGTACAGCTCTCTTCTGCTTCCTCAGACGCCATGCATTTTCTGCCTTAAGTCCTCAAGTTACAAGTGTGTCCGAGGTGGAGTCCAGTTCACCCAGTGGAGTTCCTGTATAGAGTATCACTGATGCAGCCTCTGGAGAACACCATGAATGCCAAATATCCAGGATTCAGTGTCCCAGCATTCTATGGTACCTGGGATACCCCCAGTCACCCAAGTTCAATGTTGTCCACCCGCTGTATGCCATTAAAGACACTTCCCACTGAATGTCCCCAAAAGCATTCCCAGTCACTCCTCTCCAACCTGGAGGTCAGCCCCTCCCATCAGTAAGCCTCATCCCTCTGTCAGAGTCACCTTCCTCTCTGGGGGACCTCACCCCAGATCCACATGGCAACCATTCAGCAGACAGCATCCTGCCCCTCTACCCCATCCAATTGATCCTAGCTGTCATGAGGCACCTTCTGGCCAAGTGACCTAAACTATACTTAAATGGAGCAGATGACTTTTGGTTCATTGGCTCTGGTTTGCCTCTTTATTTGTCTATCTGGTCCCCTGCCAGAAAACTGGAGCTTGTGCCCCTCCAGCTGCTTGTTTCTACCGCAGTGGACCAATACAGTATTTGTCCTTTTGGGCTTGACTAACTTCAATCAGTATAATATCTCCCATGTCCCTCCATGTGTTGAGCTATTTCCTGGTTTCATCGCTGCTTTTTATTCCGTTGTTTGTAAGTACCAGAGTTTTTTTGGTCCAATTTTATATTGATGGGAATTTTGTCTGTTTCCAGCTTCTTGCTATTATGAACTGTGCTGCAATTAACATGGTGGAGCAAACATGTTCATGATCTGTTTCTTTTAGGTGTATGCCTAGTAATGGATCATATGGTAGTTCAATTGCCATGTGTTTTAGGTACCACCATATTGCCTTCCATAGTGGTTGTATGTATTTGCAAGTCTGCCAACAGTGGATAAGAAGTCCTATCTCACCACACCCTCTCCAAGAGTTGTACTCGCTCTCTCTTTTTTTTTTAATTGGGCTACAGTAATGGGCATTAGGTGATATCTCATGGTTGTCTTTATTTGCATTTCCCAGATGGCTAATGACTGGGAGCGTGTCCTCATGTGTTTATTAGCGATTTGAGCATCCTCCGTTTTGAGTTGGCTGTTCAGGTCTTTTGCCTACTTTCTCAGAGGGCTGTTAGTTTTTTTTTCTTGTTGTAAGCTTGTAAAATTCTGTAGGTTTTAATAATGAGCCATTGTCTGTTATGTCATTACGAAATATCTTTTCTCAGTCTGTAGGCTCACTTTTTACTCTTTTAATGAAGTCTTTCGTTGTACACAAATATTTTATTTTCAATAGGTCCCATTCATCTCTTTTATCTTCCACAGCATGTGCTTTGTTTATTAATTCTGATAGCCCGTGTATTCACTGCACTAGGGCTCCCAGCTTTGTCTCAATTTTCTCCTTGATGAGCCTGATAGCTTTGGGTTTTACATTTAGGTCTTTGATCCACCTTGAGTTTGTTTTTGTGTAGGAAGTGACATATGGGTCTTGTTTCATTCTTCTGCAAGTGGACATCCAGGTTTTCCAACACTGTTTATTGAAGAGGGCAACTGATTTCCATTTAATGTTTTATGGACTTCCGTCTAAATTCAATTGTCTGTATGTGGATATTTTTATTTCTGGGGTTTCTGTCCTGATTTATTGGTCTGAGTACCTATCATTATACCAGTACCTGGCTGTTTTGACAACTGTGGTTGTACAGGTTGAAGTCAGTTAGCTTCTATTAGGAACGGGTGTTGGATGTTGTGTTAGTCCAGATTGACTAGAGAAACGAATCCAGAGACACTCATATATGTATAAGAAAGTGATTTATATCAAACAGTAATTGTATATCAAGAGAACATCCCAGCCCAGTCCAGATCAAGTCCTTAAGTCTAATATTAGCCCATAAGACCAATACTAGACCATAAATCCCTCTTTAGACTCACATAGAATTTGAAATGATGCAAAATGCGGGAAGATCACAGACCAGTGAATGCAAAGTCTAGTGGATCCAGTGGTGGTGAAAGCATCTCCGGGGCTCTCAAGTCTCTGCTTGGCTCCATGTGGCTATCAACAGGAAGGGGAAAGCAGAGAGATTGTATGTATGGCCCAGCTCTAGGGAAAAAGAGAGAAGGAGGCCAGCCTCAGAAAACCATTTATCTCGGTCACCCTCCAATCAAGCTGCAATCTGATTGACAGGATAAATTCTGCCCACATGCTCCTATGGGAGTCATGTTGCCACAACGTACCTAACTATCACAGATGTTATCAAATAGTTTTTCTGCATCAATTGATCTGATCATATGGTTCTTGTCCTTTTCCTTGTTGATGTGGTGGATTACATTAATTGTTTTTTGAATGTTGAACCATCCCTGCATCCCTGACATGAATCCCACTTTGTAATGATGTATTAATTTTTTGATATGTTGTTGGATTCTATTGGCCAAGATTTTGTTGAGGATTTTTGCACTTATGTTCATGAGAGACATCGGTCTGTAATTCTCTATCCTTGTGGGATCTTTGTCTGATTTGGGCATTATGGTTATACTGGCTTCATAGATGATTTGGGAGTTTGTTATCCCTTCCAATGTTCTGGAGGAGTTTGTGTAGGATTGGTATCAGCTCTTCTCTGAATGCTTGCTAGAGTTTTTCTGTGAAGCCATCTGAACTGGGGCTTTTTAAGTTAGGAGTTTCTAGAAGACTTTGTCTATTTCTTCTTTTTCTGTGACCTGTTCAATTTCTTACTGTCTATATTCATTAATTGGGGGAGAGAATAATTTTCAAGCGATTTGTCCATGTCTTTGAAATTATTGAAGTTGTTGGAGTGTAGTACTTTGTAGTACGGTGTAATTAATTTTTATTTCATTAGGGTCTGTTGCAACTTCCCCTGTTTCATCCTTAATTCTTTATATTGATGCCTGCTGCTTCTTTTGTTTTGTTAAATTTTCTAGAAGTTTGTTGATGTTGTTGATACTTTCAAAGAACCAACTTTTTGCTTTATTGACTTTATTCCATTGTTCTTTTGTTCATTTCATTTATATCTATTCAAATTTTTATGATTTTTTTTCTTTAGCCATTGGAAGGATTTAGCTGACTCTTTTCTAGGTGCCAGAGGTTCTGAGTTAAGGTGCTGGCCTTATTCTCTCCTCTTTTTTCTTTCTTTCTTTTTTATTTTTTAAAATCATTTTATTGGGGGATGTTACAGGTCTGATAACAACCCATAAATCAATTATATCACGCAAACTTGTAAACATGTTTCCATCGCCATTTTCAAAACACTTTCTTTCTACTTTCTCTCTTTTTTCCTTCTCTCCCCAACCCTACCACCCTTGTGAACCTTTGATAAATTAGATATCTACATATAAATATATAATATATGTATAAATATATATATATTTCATATCTGTGTTAGTCTGGGTACTTTAGAGAAACACATGTATAAGAGAGAATTTTACATAAACTTTAAGTGTGCATCCAAATATCATCCCAACCCAGTGCTGCCCAAGCCCACAAGTCCAACATTAACCCATATGTCTGACACCAATCCGCAAAGTCCTCCTCCATCTCACAAAACACACACTATGACGCCGACTGCAGGAGGAAAGTCAAGTCAGTGAATATGCAAGAATCTCAGCATTGGCAGGGTTCTCCACATGGCTGATCCAGCACCCAGGGCTGCATCGGGGTAGGTTCATGTGGCTTCTCCTCACGGATGTCTTGCAGGAAGTGAGCCTTGCCAGCTGAAGCAAGGACCTTACTAAGGCAGCTGCACTCTGGTCCAACCATCAGAAAGCAAGAGACCGGAGAACTAGAAAGGTGAGGCTCACCGAGCAATTTATCCCTCTGCCTTTCAATTACCCCCACATATGTTTATCAGCCAGGTTGGCACAATAAACTAACTAACAATATCTTACACCATCCACTGTATCTCTCAGCCCATGTTTCTGTCATTCATACTCATTTTGGGGCTGGGGGTTATTCATCCATCATTGCTATTGGTTCCCCCTTTCTCCCCCTTCTCCCCTCCGCCACCCTCCCCTTAACCACATGGTATTGCTACTCCCATTACTGTTTCTTCTGAGAGGGTTATCTGTCCTAGATTCCATGTTTTGAAAGCTCTTATCTGTACCAATGTACACACGTTGGTCTACCAGAATTTGTGAGGTAAAACCAGGGTCATGATAGTGAGGGGCAGGGGAGGAGCATTAAAGAACCAGGAATATTGTTTGTTTCATTGGTGCTATACTTCATGCTAGCTGAATCATCCGTTCAGTGAGGGGTTGTCCAATTGTCTACAGATGGGCTTTGGGTCTCCATTATGACTCCTCTCCTTCACATCGATATAACTGTTTGTTTTTGATCTTCTGGAACCTGATGCTGTCGACACCTTGTGATCACACAGGCTGGTATGCTTCTTTCGTGTGGGCTTTGTTGCCTCCCTGCTAGATGGCACCTTGTTTAACTCTAAACGTTTAAGACTCCAGATGCTATATGTTTAAATAGCCGGGCACCATCCTCTTTCTTCACCACATTTGCTTATGCACCCATTTTGTCTCCAGAGATCATGTGGGGAAAGTGAGTATCACACAGTGCCAGGTTATTAGAACAAAGTGTTCTTGTGTTGAGGGAAGATTGCAGTAGAGGTCCAAAGTCCATCTGCTACCTTAATATTTAACATATAAATATGTGTGCATGAGCCTATATCCCTATCATTATATATTAATGTATTTACATATATACATGCCTATATCTATACCTCTCTATATAGCTTTTGCCTCCTAGTTCTTTCCTCTATTTCCTTCTACTTTCCTCCTGCCCCATTATCATGCTCACTTTTTATTAGGCTCTCAGCTACATTAAAATTAATGAAACACCCTCCTGTCTGACGATCTTAGATCTTTTGCTGTTCCCTTGTCCCTGAGTTTGTTGGCTCCTCATTTCTTTTCTCCCACCTCCTCCTCTCCCATGCCCCACCCCCCAACCATCAGTTCTGTTGCTTTCTCCTCAGGATTGTTTATCCTGTGTATCTCATATAGATAGACATATAAAAAATAAGTTTTTAAAGCCTGTAAATAGTTCCAGGTCTATCTGTGGACTTTTATGAATGTCTTCCAACCAGGTCTTATGAGATGCCACCCAAGTCAGAAGTATATTTTTGAGATTCCTCAGGTAATTCATGACTTTGCTTCCCTTGCTGCTCTGTTGTGCTCCCTTCGTGATTCGCCCCACTGAGGGTGAAGTTGGGGTGGGGTGTCAGACCCGCACACTTCCTACACTGTCTCCAGTGTTGTCCGCTTAGGACTGTGGGCCAGTGAGGTGACATCATGCCTTGTTTTGGGGCCAGATCTATGGGCCTCTCTGTGTGTTGGCTTCTCTGAGCAGGAATGTTGTAGGCTTGGTGGGCCAGGATGATGCTCTTTCTTTCTTTCTTTCTTTCTTTCTTTCTTTCTTTCTTTCTTTCTTTCTTTCTTTCTTTCTTTCTTTCTTTCTTTCTTTCTTTCTTTCTTTCTTTCTCTCTCTCTCTCTCTCTCTCTAGGTTTTCCTCTTGGTTTGTTCCTGTGTGGACAGGACAGATTGGCCACTCTCTCCAGCGTAGAGCTTCAGTGTTGTCCTCTGTAGTACATTCTTCTAGGGAGGGGGTCAACATAGCTTGGATTGGGGCTGCACTGCAGTCCTCTCTGTTAATGAGCTGCTCCATGATGGTATGTTGCCCTCAGGCTTGATGCACCAGAATGAGTTCTGGTCCCTCTCTCCCTTTCCTGCCGAGACATAAACAATACTCTCCCTGTGGGCGAGTTAGTGTCCTATTCCCCCACTACCATCATATTTTTTTTCCCACCTAATTTTTAGTTGGATGACATATGCATTCCTGGGTTTGGCCAGACCCCTGCCAGAATGCCTGCACCTCAACGTGGAAATTGTACATTAAGCAACTTTTCCTCTTGTGCTTGTGCTTTTTGAGCTTACCTCATTGTACTCATGTTGTATTTGTCCTTTTGTGCCTGGCTTACTTTGTTTAGCAAAATATCCTCCAACTCTTCCCATGAAACGATATGCTTCATGCGTCCATCACTGCTTTTGGGGGATGTGCAGTACTCCATTGTGTGTATATACCAGAGTTTTTAAAGCCATTCATCAATTGCTGGAAACATAAGTTGTTTTCAATTCTTTGTTGTGAACTGTGCTGCAATGAACATTGGAGTGCAGATGTCTGGTCCTGGTCTGTTTCTTACTTCTTCTGGATATATGTGCAGTAGGGGGATTTCTGGGTTGTACGGTAGCTCAATTTCCATTTGTTATAGGTATTACCAAATCTATTTCCATAGTGGCTGTACATACTTTTAGGACCACCAGCAGTGAGTTTCTATCTCACCACAACCCCTCCAACATTTGTTGTGCTCTGATTTTTTGAATTGGTCTATTTTAGAAGATGTTAGGTGATAACTCATAGGTTTTTAATTTGCATTTCACTAATAGCTAGTGAGCAGAAACATTTTTCCCATATATTTATTGGCCATTCGGGTTTCTGCCCTTGTTCAGTGCATTTACCCATGTCTTCAGTGGGCTGCTTTTTTCCCCCTTATTGTAGGCTAGCAGAGTATTGTAGATTTTAGTAATAAGACTTTTATCTGATGTGTCATGGCTAAAGATGTTTTCCCAGTCTTTGGGCTCTCTTATTTCTCTCTTGGTACACAGGTGTTTTATCTTTAGAATATCCCACTTGTCAATTTATGCTTCCTCTATGCTTATGTCCTTCCCTATTTCTGGTAGGTTTTTCCCAATTCTCTCATTGATGACCCTAATAGTTTAGAGTATTACCACGAGGTCTGTGATCCATCTTGAATTTATTCTTGTGCATGGAGTGAGGTAAGAGTCTTATTTCCCTTTTCTGCAGGTAGATATCCATTTTTTCCCCCAGCACCACTTATTGAGGGGGCATCTATTTCCAATTTGATATTTTGGGGGCCATTTTCAGAGATCAGTTTTCTGTATTCTGATTATTTCATTTCTGGGCTTGTTCTTTTCCTTTGGTTTGAGTATCTGGCATTATAGTAGTACCATGCTATTTTGACCACTGTGGCTGTATAATAGGTGTAAAGAAAACCCTCTGATGTTGTCTTTCTTATTGAGGAATTCTCTGCTAATTCTGAGTTTCTTACCTCTACATATGAAGTTGGTAGTCCGTTTTACCAATTCTTTGAAGAAAGATTTTGGTATTTTTATCAGGATAAAGTTAATGTATATAGTCCCTTGGGTGGTATTGACATATTTTGTATATTGAGTCTTCCAATCCACGAGCATGGAATAGTTCATTTGTGGAGGTCACTTTTGTTTTCTTGTAACAGTGTTCTGTAGTTTTCCTTACACAAAACTTTGTTTTTTGGTTAGGTATATCAATAGATATTTCAATTTGTTTTTGGCTATTGTGAAGGGTACTCCCAATTTGATCTCCTCTTCCATAACCTTATCTTATGTATATAGCCATCCAATAGACTTCTCTTTGTTGAACTTGTATCCTGCCACTCCATCATATTTATCGCTTCCAGCACTCCTATTGTGAATATTTGGGGGTTTTCAATATGCAGAATAATGTCACCTGCAAATAACAATAGTTTCACCTCTTCTTTCCCCAGGTGAATACCTTTAATGCATTTTCTTTGCCTTAGGTTGTTAGCTAGCACCTTGTGTTAGCCAGGGTTGACTAGAGAAACAAATTCATTGACACATGTGTATAAGAAAGAGCTTTATATAAAAGAACAATTGTATATTGAGAAAAACATCCCAGCCCAGTCCAGACCAAGTCCATAAGTCTGTTATTAGACCATATATCCAATACTAGTCCATAAATTCCTCTATAGACTCATTCAGCACATACAATGATACTGAGTGAAGGAAGATCACAGGCCAGTGGGTAGAAAGTCTTTCATATCCAGTGGCAGTGGAATCATCTCAATGCTGGCATGGGTCTCCACATGTCTCTTCCAGCTCTCTGAGTGTCTCAACAGCAAGAAAGGGAAGGCAGAGGGTGTGGGTCTGGCCTCCAGGGAGCTATTTATCTCTGTTACACCTCCAAATGAGGTCATAAAGCTGCAAACAGATTGGCAGACTAGACTCCACCCCTTCGCTGTAGTTCACAGGAGATTAGGTTACTACTACACACTTCCAGTACAATGTTGTATAAAAATGGGGACAAGGAAAATCCTTATATTTTTCCTTTTTAGTGGGATTGCTTTCTTCTTTTCTCCACTGACTATAACGCTGGTTGTTGGTTTTTTATATATAGCTTGTATTATCTTGAGGAATTTTCCTTCCATTCCAGTGTTAGGCCGAGTAGACTACAGAAAGCATCTGTAGCATGGTGGAAGCATCTCAGCACTGGAATAGGGTCTTCACGTGGCTCCTCCCACTCTCCAGTTCTGGCTGCCATCAGCATAGCTCCACGTGGCTTGTCAACAAGAATGTCTCACAGGGAGAGTATGTGTGTTCCACCTTCAGCGAGTTATTTCTATCCATAGTGCTTCCAAAATGAGGTCATCAAGCTGCAACTTGATTGACAAGAGTAAGGATCCACCCCTTCACTCTTATTAGTCTCAAGTTGACACCGGATTTTGTAACTACCACAATCCAATCTTCTTGATTGTCTTAGGCAGGAATGGATGTTGAATATTCTTGAATGTTTTTTTCTGCATCTATTGATATCATGTGGTTCTTATCCTTTTTCTTGTCAATGTGGTGAATAATGTTGATAGACATTTGGATGTTGACCCATCCCTGTATCTCTGGAATGAACCTCACTTGGTCATGATGAAATATTTGTTTAATATACTTTTGTAGTATATTGGCTAATATTTTGTTAAGCATTTTGCATCAATGTACATTAGAAATGTTGGTCTGTAGTTCTCAATTCTTGTGGGATCTTTGCTTGCTTGAGTTATCAGTATTATGTTAGCTTCATCTAAAATGTTTGGGCATTTACCTTCCTTTTCTATGCTCTGGAAGAGTTTGTGTAGCATTGGTGTCAGTTCGACCCCAAACTCTTGGTAGAATTCTGGGAAGCCGTTTGGCCCAGGGCTCTTTTTAGTTGGTATGCACTTGATAACCTAATATATTCTTCTGTTGCTATAGGTCTGTTGTTCTTTATATCTATCTGGTATAATTTGTTTTTCCAAATATTTGTCCATGTCTTCCAAGTTGTTGAATTCATTGGAGTACAGACCTTTGTTACTGGGTAATTAGCTTTTTAATTTCATTAGGGTCCATGGTAGTTTTCCCTGTTCCATCCCTCATCCTGCCTATAGATCTTTGTTCCTTCCTTTCTTTGGTTAGGTTTGCCAATGGTCTCTTGATTCTGTTGATCCTTTCAAAGAACCAGCTTTTTACTATGTTGTTGTTTTTTTATTTCTTATTTTCCCACTCATTTATCTCTGCCCTGATTTTGATTATTTCTTTTCTTTTGCTATTAGTAGGCTTATTCTGTTGACACTATTCTAATTGCTGGAGGCTTTGTGACAGTGTATCAATCATAAACCTCTCTTCGTTTTCATGTGTGCATTTATTGCTATCAAACTTTCTCTAATAACTGTTGTTGCTGTGTTCCATAGGTTTTGGTATGCTGTATTCTCAGTCTCATTGGTTTCTAAAAACTTCCCAATTTCATTTCTAATGTGCCCAGTACCCACTCATTTTGCAGAAGAGAGTTATTTATCCTCCAATTGTTTTCCCTTGCTTACTTGATTGTTAATTTGTTAATTCCACACATATGGAGGGAAGTCTGAGTGACCTCTATGTGCTTAAATTTACTCTGACTCAACTTGTGTCCCAGAATGTGGTCTCTCTTTGATTAGGTGCCATGTGCACTTGAAAAGAATGTTAATTTCTTGCAATTGGGTGGAGAGCCGTAAAAATGTCTATCAGGTTGAGTCATCTAATGGTACAGTTCAGTTCTGTAGCCTCCTTGTTAAACTTCTTTCCCAGTGATCTATCTTTCTCGGACAATGGTGTATTAAAATTGCCTACTATGATTGTTGAGCCTGTGATTTATTTTTTCACCTTTTGGAGTTTTCGATTGACTAAATTTAAGGATCTCTCATTAGGCACATATATATTTATTATGCTCACTATTTCTTGGTCTACTGATCCCTTGAGCATTATAGAGTGGCCATCCCTATCTCTTGTTATGGCTTGCACTTTAAGGTCAATTTTGTCAGAGAATCGATTGTAACCCCTACTTTTTCTGAATTGCCATTTGCTTGGTGTATATTTTAGTCAGCTTCTAATCCTAAGTCTAATTTTGTCTGCAAGCTTGAGATGTGTCTGTTGGAAACAACAGATTGATGGGTTATATTTTCTAAGCCAGTCTGATAGTCCTTGTCTTTTAATGGGTGAATTCAGATAATTGACATTCAGAGTTATTACATTCATCTGTGAAATCTTTGATGTCATCTCATCTTTTGTGAGGGGTGTTTTCCTGACGCCCTCCTTATCAGTGCGTTTAGTATGTGTAGGGGGATTTATTTTTGCTTTCTTTTCACTGTTCAGCCAATGTTATCTTGGCAACTGTTTGTAGTATGCTGACTTCTGAGTGGAGTTGCTCTGTGTGGTGGTCTTTTATTTGTCCTCAGTGATTGTTGTTCTTCTGACCACAGTGGGTCAGCAAGAATTTTTTTGTAGAGCTGGGTTTATTATAATGTATTCTTTGAGTTATTCCTTGTCTAGGAAGATTTTCTTTTCCATATGTCTTGATAGATAGTTTGGCAGGGTAGAGGATTCTTGGGTTAGCATTGTTCTCTTTCAACTTTGGGGATATATTACTGTACTCTCTCCTCTTCTTAATGATATATGCTGATAAGTCTGAGCATATTCTATTCTGAGCACATTTATAGGTGACTGCCTTTTTTCCCCTAGCTACTCTTATAATTTTCTCCCTTTCCTAAAAGTTGGATAATTGAACAATTATGTGCCTTGGTGAATTCTTTCTGGGTTTCAGTCTAGCTGATGTCCTCTTTGTTTCTTGCATAGTTGCTTGATTATCATTCATTAAGTTGGGGAGATTTCTTCCAGGGATTCCGTCGCTATTTTTGAAGTTGACTTCTTCATTTCTATCCCAAGGTCTTGGGCTTGGAAGTCAGTGAACTTTAGTTAAGAAGCCCTGGGGGTGTAGTGACTACGTGTTGGGCTATGATCCAGAAGGTCAGCAATTCAAAACCACCAGATGCTCTGTGGGAGAAAGACCAGGCTTTCTTCTGTTCTCCTGTTAAAAGCTAAATTCTTGGAAACTCACAAGGGCAGTTCTATCCTTTCCTATAGGATCGTTGTGAGTCATGGTATTGACTTGACAACAGTGAGTTTGAGTTTTTGGAATTCAGTTCAAATCTCTTGCTTTTGAGTTTGCCAAACAATTCGTGGTTTAAGATTACCATATACTTGTAATTTTCATACTTTATTTGCTTTTTGTGACGTGTTACTCCTGCAAACATAGTTTTGCATTAGTTAATGAGAGTGATTGCAATATCTTTTAACTTGTATAAGTGAATATCCAATGCATTTTCGTCTAAAAACTTTAATCAAATATCTCATAGAGATTACTCAAAGTATTTCTCAACAAGCTGATAATGCTGCTTTAAAGTGAACCAGGGACATACATGCTTTAGATGTATGAATGGATTTTGAGTTAGCACTACAAGAAAACAAAAAGGACTTACATAAATGGAAGAATCTTCCACGTTTATCTGACCTCAAAACCACATAGCCACAATACATTCATTTCCACAGTTGTGAAAACATCCTGGTACTGGTACAGTTATGTTACACAGACCAATGAAACAGAATAGGAAATTCAGAAATACATTTATCCACTTACTGACAACTGATTTTAAACAAAGGATCAAAAAATACTAAAGGGGAAAGCAATAGTATCTTTAACAACTAGTGCTGGAAAAGTTGGATCTCCATCTTTAACAAAATGAAACAGGACTCACAGGTCACCCCATGTAAGAAAAAAAAGAAAAAGGGAAAAATCAAGATGGATCATCAGAGACCAAGACGTAAATCCTAGAAGTGTAAAGATCATCATTGAGAAAATAGGAACAAACTTAAGGGCCTTATTGCCAGGCATATACACACTATCAAACATAATAGAAGAAACACACAGTAGAAAACAAAACAGATTACTAGAACCTATTAAAAATAAGACTATGCATCAAAAACTTCATCAAAATGAGAATCTACAGAGTGGGGGAACGTTTTTGGCTATGACACATGGACAACAGACTAATATCTAAAATTAATAGAAAAGTCCAATATCTCAACAATAAAACAAGAAAAAGATGGGCAAAGGACATAAACAGCTCACTAAAGATGAGCAATGGCCAAGAAACATAAGACAAATTGTCACTATTTTTAGCCATCTGGGAAATGCAAATAACAAAAAGAGATGAGATACTGCCTTACACTGACAATGAGAGCCTTATTAAAAACAAGTAGACAGATGAATCCCTCAGGACCAGCTGTGAGAGTGGTTATACCGGGAGGGTAGAAGGAAGGTAGGGTAGAAAGAGGGAACAGATTACAAGGATCTACATATAACCTCCTCCCTGGGGGATGGACAACAGAAAAGTGGGTGAAGGGAGACGCCAGGCAGTATAAGATATGATAAAATAATAATAATAATTTATAAATTATCAAGGGTTCATGACGGAGGAGTATTGGGGAGGGAGGGAAAAAGTGAGTATCTGATATCAAGGGCTCAAGTGGCAAGCAAATGTTTTGAGAATGATGAGGGCAACAAATGTGCAAATGTGCTTGACACAATGGATTCATATATGGATTATGATAAGAGTTGTACGAGTCCCCAATAAAATGATTTAAAAAACAAAACAAATAGTAAACAATAAAGGCTGGAGAGGATGCTGAGAGGCTGGTGGGTCTACAAAGTGGAAAGTGATATGGTGATACCTCCATATGGACAGACATGCTTTCCTGTATTCTTCACACTACTGCTCAAATAATAAGTTGGGAACAGCCCAATGCCCACCAACAAATAATGGCAAAAGAAACTTTGGTACATACACAAAATAGAGTATTATGATTCACTGAAAAGCAATAATAAAACCAAATAGCACCTTATAACATGGATGGACTTGGAGAACATTATGCTGAACGAAGTCAATCAATCACAAAAGTACTTGTGTATGTGAATAAAAAAAACAAGGCAAAAACTTGAATACCAAAGGGAACAGATTTGGGAAGTTCTCAAGGGAGGAAGGCAAGGGTGGTATGATGAAGCAATTGATTAAAAGGCTGACAGGTATTAATTTGGGTGAATGGAAAGATAGAGATCCATAAGAGTAGGAAGAGAAATTGGTGGGGTGAAGTTGGCTAGAATATGGGTTCAGGGGTGGGGGTGGGGGTTGATGAGTGTTGTGAATTGTTGAATGCAGAGCTGATGATCTTAAATGTAAACCTCACCCACTTAATTCACAATAAAAATATATATTAAAATTAATGAAAAAAGATTTATGAGGTTCTTCTCTGTCATATCATATGTAAAAAAATCCACTGCCATCAAATCAATTGTAACTAGGCCAGCCTTGTGGTTATCAACATAACACTTGCCTGATATTCTTTTTTTTTTCATTTTATTGGGGGCTTGTACAACTCTTATCACAATCCATACATACATCATTCATGTGTCAAGCACATTTGTAGCCTGATATTCTTTCAGGCCTCTTTTATTCAATTTACATGAGTTGAGAATGACTCATTGGCAACCAACAAGGCTGATATCTTTTTACTACTGTTCAGCAGTTTCACCTTATCTGACACTTATGCAAAATCATCCAAGAAATATTTGTAAAACAGCTATTCAAGAAACAAAATTATATTAAAGAACTTAACTTCTATTACCACAATTATTTTACATTGCATGCAATTAAGAGATATTTTCTGTGTTCTAAAACATAAAAAAAATCTGTTCTTGAGATGTTTTCTACATTCAAGGTCTTATTTTGAGTTGTTTTACTTCTTTTTCAGGTCTAATCTCAATTTATCTATGAGCAATACGTAGATAGTCTGTTCCACAGTTGACCCCTGACCTTGTTTTGCCTAATGATGTTGAACTTCTTAATTGTCACTGCCTAAGTATGTAGTCAATTTGATTTCTGTATATTCCATGTGCATACTCGCCATTTATGTTTTTGAAAAAGGGTATCTGTAATGAAGAAAAAAAAAGAAACTGTAAAATTGGTGCATACATTCTGGGAAACAATATGGACCTTCCTTAAAATGTTGAAAATAGAAAGACCATATGAAACAGAAATCTCACCACTAGGTATCTATCCAAAGAAACAACATCTGTGATATGAATAGATAAATGGAGATTTATGTTGATGACAGCATTATTGACTATAGCAAAATTATACAAACCACCTAAATGTCATTTGTATATGGTGCATGGCACATACATATAATGGAACAGTACATAATATTAAAGAATAAGGATGAATCTGAATACCTCACAATATGGATGAACTTAGGAGACACTATACTGGATAAAATATGTCAACCACAAAAAGACAAATACTATATGATACTACCATAATAAAAAGTCAAGGAAAGGTTTGCATTTATAAAGAAGCATTCTTTGATGATTACTAGGAATGGGAAGACAAGGGAAGGAAGATTACTAACTAATGAATACAAAACATTACTTGGGTGAAGAAAAAAGGCAATATACAACAGGATGGGTGGAGACTGTGCAATATGATTAAGGAAAAAGAAAACACTGACGTGTGCAGGAGAGTTAAAGATGAAAAAGATAAATTCCATTGCATACACTATTCTACCATAACAATAATAATAAATAGTAATTGACAAGTGGATACACAGATACACATGCAAACTGAACAGGTATGGAAGGCAAACAGATCTACACCCATGAGTGTATATAGACTCGGTATTTGTATGTGCTACAAATATACTCATGTATACAGTGGAGCATATAGGGGGAACAGTTATGAAAACATCTTAGTTTTGTTACCCTAGTCTCTTGGTACTCACTCAGGATAGTTTACAGATGAGCACAATGACTGAAAGTAAAAGAAGATTGGCCAAGTAAAGAAACACATCAGAACACTCGTAAGAGTTTATATGGGCAGGGAAACTTAAGGAAAGGATCGCAATTGGAGAAAGGACTCAGGAGCTGATTAAAAGCAAGTGGGTGGTTTTGGGGTGGCTCTTGATGTGCACATGCTCTCAGAGTTCTTGTAGGCTTGCAATGGCTGTTTGGAGGACAAAATGATGTGATTTTCCCTGCCCCCCAGCGTCAGTAATAGTTCAACATAAGGGCAGGTTGGCCTTATGTTCATGAGCAAGCTGCTTGATCTGGTTCTATTGCTGGTTTTCTTTCTTTCTATGTTTTTTCAAGAGCCTCCTAGAACACTACAAAGTGAAATCCTGTAGGGAAGGAAGTTAACATTGTCTCCAGTAAATATGCCATCTAACAATTTTATATAATTTAAAGCATCTTTCTCAACCATAAGTATAACCATAACCAAACACTTTGAGGAATGAGTCTTATGTGACAGTTAGGTCTTCTGCAAAATATAGTCTACAAAGACAGTGTTCTACATTCTACTTTGGTGAGTAGTAATAAGGATCTTAAATTTTTGAGATTGTCATCTAAGAAGAAACAATTGGTTTCTTTCAATCAGGAGAAAAAAAGAGTGAAGAAAATCAGAGTCAAGGAGAAAATTAATCTAAAGGGCTTATGGAGTACACAAACCACAGCCTCTACTACCTTGAGACCAGAAGGACTAGATGGGTCCCAGCTATCACAACTGACTATTCAAATTAGGATCACAATAGGCAGAGTGGGAGAAAATGTAGGACATAATTATTAAAATTATACAACAGACCAAACTTACTAATCTCTAGAGACTGGTGGATCCCCAAGACGATTGTCCTTAGACACCCTTCAGACCTGGAATTAAGCCCATCATGGAGAACACCTTTCAGTGTTCAGACATAAAAAGTGTTCCCAGAACAATCAACACCGGAATCCAAGAAAGAAGCAGTTACTCAAAAACAAAGTTTAAGAGAAAAAAAGGGACAGGAAAGGACAAACAGAAATGAGGAATGAAGGGAGAAGGTTACAAGTAGTGTTGCTTTGAGAGGATTGGAAGTTGTGCATAAATTGTTGAATGGAAAACAATTTTGCTCTATAAATGTTCACCCAGACCACAATTTAAGAAAGAAAGAAAGAAAAATACTAAACTAGAAGAAGAAAACACTACCCAGTCTCACACTATTTTCATGATCATCTGAGTCTAGTTTCTGTACTTATATGCTATTCTGCATTATTTATTCCTACTTTGCATTTATTTATCTTACTTTTGCAACAAGATGAGAAAAATCTTAGGCTTCTGTGTTCTAAAGATGGTGAACACTTTGATGAACAAAGTTTGGTTTTCATAAATACTTGTTGTTCTATCCTACTTTCTTGTTTCAAATCCATGGGATTGAAACTAAAAGATGTTGCTGAATTAACTGACACCAGACTTATTCCAAACTTTCTTTATTTCAGCACACTGGGATGAGGGTGTTCCTTGTCTCACAGCTCTTAGAAACACATAAAGAACATATATTTTCCAGTGGAACTATTGATATGCTTCACCAATCAAACAATTTTTATTAGAAGGGTGTTTATTAAATGAATATGTCCCCAAATTTTGAAGAAAACTGAGGATACAGTTGAGCTAACTCCCTTTATTACTAACAGGACTCTTGGTCCCTGAGGGGAGGATACCAAGTTATAAGCTTGCCAATAAGTGCTTAACTCTGCTCTGGAACAAGTAGTGAAGAAGGAAATGTGTGAATTCTGCAGCCAGATCCATCCCCAGATGACTAGATGTTTGTGGAAGCCCATGTATGGCTTGTTCAACACATCTTTGAATAAGCAGATTTCAAGAGTGGATCTTCCATTTGTTGTCTGACAATGTACCTCTTTCAGTAGGTTTGGTCTTGGGGAACATGGTTGTCATGGTTTACAATGAGGTCTCTTCTTCTCTTCATAGGATCTCCAATTGTGAGCTCACATGATAAAAGCAGTAGCACAGGATAGGCACAAGCATGGTGTTTGGAGTTGTGTAAACTTAGGTTAGATAATTTGCTTCACTACTTCCTATCTATATGATTTAAGGCCTCTGTTTAATCTTTCCATACCTTATTTTTCTCAGGTATTAAATAGATCAATAATACCTGCATCATAGGCATGTTGTGATGGTTAATTGATGTCACATTTATAAAGCGTTCATGGTGGTTCCTGGCAATTAATGTTGGGGCAGAGACCTGCTCCCATAATATACATAAGCTTTCTTATGCAGAATTTCTAGATGGGAAGTCACTGTCTAGTAACTTTAAGAGCTGCCAGCCCAGACACTGTGTAGGGCTGGCAGCTGTGTATAAAATGGCGCTGGGAAGGGGGACCTGCTGAGACCAACAAAAACAAATTATGTCTGTGGGGAGAAGAGATATTTTTCTCCCTTTGTAGCAAAAAGTGGCTCTACAGACTTCCCCAAATAAATCATACTACAAAGAGACTTCAGGCTATGAGACACCATTCAGTTCCCTGTTCTTCCTTAGGGGATGTCTGATGCTCTGTGGAAAGAATTGAAAAAGCTTTTTATAATTGTAAATAAGCTCAGAGATCAAGCTTCTTTGTCAATTTCTCATGCAGACTTTATTATCCGGTATCTGTATGGAAATGAATCCTTGTTTGAGGAGCTGTGGGTGGGAGGTGGGTTAGTCATCCGAGCATTTGGCCAGGCACACTCAGACTCTGTGGAACCATGGATATGACTCCTTGGAGGGTAATCTGTCTCATCTTCTTTCCAAGGTAGTTTCATAGGACAAGATAGTGCCATCCTTTAGTTTGCATTTCAAATATAAGTTCTGTACCCCCACCCTTCTCATTATGATTACAGAGAATATTGGCATGCAGGGTCCTGGGCACTCTTTGCTGGGGAGATATTCTAGGTTTGGGTCATAGAATAAAATGGGTTTATTCGGGACACTGTGAAGAAAGCAGACCTGCTTTCTCTTTTGAAGACTCCCTGTCTTTGGTGAGTATCCTCCATGGAATTGTAGGCAGTTTTAAGCAGAAAGCCACTAGCTGTTAGACATTAATGTCTCTGTAAATGAAGGAGATGTCATTAGGGCAGGGTGACTTCTAATGTGGGGAGAAAGATGCAGGCCATGACCATTCTGTATGCTTTGGAAACCTTCTTCTTCTTTTTTAAAACATTTTATTAGGGGCTCATACAACACTTATCACAACCCATACATACATCAATTGTGTAAACATATTTGTACATTCATTGCCCTCATCATTCTCAAAACATTTGATCTCCCCTGGCATCAGCTCCTCATTTTTTCCCTCCCTCCCCCCTACCCCTACCTCATGAACCTTTGATAATTTATAAATTATTATTTTGTCACATCTTGCTCTGTCCAACATTTCCCTTCACCCACTTTTCTGTTGTCCGTCCCCCAGGGAGGAGGTCACATGTAGATCCTTGTAATCGGTTCTCCCTTTCCAACCCATGCTCCCTCTACCCTCTCAGTATTGCCACTCACACCACTGGTCCTGAAGGTATCATCTACCCTGGGTTCCCTGTGTTTCCAGTTCATATCTGTACCAGTGTACATCCTCTGGTCTAGCCAGGTTTGTAAGGTAGAATTGGAATCATGATAGTGGGGGAGGAGGAAGCATTTAGGAACTAGAGGAAAGTTGTATGTTTCATTGTTGCTA
>NW_022111329.1:2917293-2932751 GCF_000313985.2 Echinops telfairi | reverse complement strand
GACTTCTATAAATGCCCTTTGCCTCCTAGCTCGTTCCTCAATTTCCTTTGACTTGGAAACCTTCTTAAATCATTCTGAGAAACACTTTATGATGTCCCATGAAAGCATCTTCAGTTATTGATCACTGCTTTTTCTTGCGTGGAGAACCTCCCAACCCCCTTCTCTGATTCCATTATTCTATTTTAAACCTCTTCTTGAGGAAAAAAGTGACAGACATCTTGTTGATTTTCGATATCCTTAATATCTTATGCAAGTTGCAAGGCTCCTTAGAATCCTCTGCCTCAGAATTTAGGGTGTCTGTAGGAGGCACTCATTGGGGAGAACTTCAAGAAAGCATTATGAAGAAGGAAAAATCTCAGGACAAGGTGGTTGGAACTTGGATTTGCTGTGATTGCGATTCATTTGTGGCATATCTGTATTCTTTGATCAGCCAAAGCCACTCTTCTACTTAAAACACAGTCAGTGACCTATTGATTGGGGGGATATGTTTTTAAAAGCATGTGGAATCCAGAAACTAGTTGCTGCTTAATGCATAATGTCCCAACAGCACTACAAATTTCTTAATTTATTAATTGATTCGTGATTTCTCTTGCCAAGTTAGACGTGGACTCAGGCTAATGGGAGAAATGAAGAAAATGTTGAGAAAGTGTAGCCAAAGATTTATTAGCCCGTGAATGAAATACATTGCTTATCCATTCATTTTCTAGTAATTGCCTGTTTATTAAGGCAACCACTCAATGAGCAAGCCAACAGAAGAAATCTCCAATAAGAAAGAAAGGTTATATATTTACTGTAACTAGATGGCATTATATTGCAGACATGAAAGCTCTTGGATCATAAAGAAGCATAGTGAAAGTCCCTAGGCTACAAATTAAAGTATCAGTCACTGTCCATTATGGAAGGGAATTTCTTTAGAGTCTATGGCAGCGGTTCTCAACCTATGGGTTGCCACCCCTTTGGGGGTTGGACGACCCTCTCACAGGGGTCGCCCAATTCATAACAGTAGCAAAATTACAGTTATGTAGTAGCAACAAAAATAATTTATGGTTGGGGGGGCAATCACCACAACATGAGGAACTGTATTAAAGGGTTGTGGCATTAGGAAGTTTGAGAACTACTGGTCTATGGGCTTGGAGAGAAACCTGTGTCTGAGTAAGGAAAGTTACTGAATGGGGTAATAAGTTATTCCTTGGATTGTGTCTTTGGAAGATAGCATGCTGCATGGCAAAGAGTGCAGACTTTCAGGTCAGTTAATCATGGTTTTAAATATAGACTTTACCACTTATGAATTTCATTACCAACCATGTGACCTTGAGCTTTTTTCTTAACAACTCTGATCATCCATATTTGAGAAGTAAAGCAGTCTTGTGGTTAAGAATGTGAACCCTTGAGCCAACCTGCTAGGGAGTATCCTGGAACCAACCTGCTAGGTAGGAATCCCAGCTCTGCCACTTTCTTGTTATGGGAACTTGAGGAAGTTGCTTCACTTCTCTGTGCTTTGGTTTAATCTTCTTTTCCAGTGAGGGTGATCGAACTGAGCAGAATTCGTTGACTCAGGCCCAGAATTCATGGGTCACCTGAATTTATCTGCAATTGAAGTTCTCTTGCCACCAGGGTCGCATCCTTCTTTTTCCAAGGATCTTTTTCTTTTCTCTAGAAACCTGAGTATTTACTTCTTTTTCCTGGCACCTGCTGAGCTTGCTCCAATACACAGGCTTAGCCTGGAGTATGCTGGAACTAATATACCTAGAAGCAATCTTTAAGCCATGGAAGTAGAGAAAACCCCAAGCAAATCATTTATATCTAGTCAACTACAATTCTTGATGGTTCTAAATGTGTCAGTGTAAAACTGGGCTCTTTAGGGATTTCAATGGTAGCTTTTTCAGAAGTGAATCACCAGGCTTTTCTTCTGAAGTACCTCTGGGTAGACTTGAATCCACTCTGATGGGTAACTGAGCATTTGCACCACCCAAAGAGAGGTCTTCATTGTAGGTGGGAGTCATAGATAAATGTCTAGCGGTGGATCAATTCTGAAGAGTATCTAAGCCACTTCCTCAGAGAGTCCTCATTGCAAAGAGATTTAGCTGTCCACGGGGCTCAATGACATAGCCTTTATTGGTCTTCCACTCTTTACTTTCATTTAGTAATTTTATCATGCATTCTTCCATGCTCACCTCCCTAAATAAACTCTCTGAACTCAAGTCCAGGGACTGATGAGAGAGCCCAAATTATGTCATACTGTTATCTACTTGCCTTGTTGTAAAGGCTATGAAGGCAGCTGTCACCATAGTGACCTTAAATGTGCCCTGTGTACAGAATGATACGATGCCTGTTCCTGAACTATCCTCACAATTTTTGTTATGCTTGAGCCAATTGTTGTAGTTACTGTGTCAACACAGTAGGATCCCATTACCAGCAAGAACCAGGAGTGGAGTTCATTCTTTGGACCAAAGATCCCTGTACAGTGAACCTCCTGGATCCAGATAACAGCTGCACCAACAGAGGAACAGTAGCAGAGCCAGGAGCCAGAACATAGAACAGAGTGATGAATTTGCCAACCCATGGTGCAAGTCATGATGAGTGCTTTGTGCAAGAGGCTGACTTACCTTGTGGGGCACCTCTGGGCACTTAATTGGGTAAGTTGGACTTGCTGACTCAGGAAAGTATAACTGATTGCCATTAGCTGAAGCTTACTGGAGTGGGGTGCCCCTGGGCATTTGATTCAGGAAGTTGGACTTACTGACCCACAGAAGTGAAGATGAGTGGATGCTGGTTAAGGCTTACAGTAGAGTAGTATGGCCCTTTGGGCATTTATTAGCAAACCTGAAACTTTGTAACATGTGCTAATAAATAACTCAATGCCGAACATTTCTGATTGGCATCACAATTTGTTAACTTTATTAATAAACCCTTTGATCATGAATTTTTCCTGTGAGTTTCTATGTAGCCATTGCAATTGATATTAGAACACAAAGAGGTAAAATAGAAAACATTAATTAAGACAGGGCAAATTGAAGGGTTTCTTCCTTTTCACTCTACTTTAACTAAGCATAATGCCCTTTTCCAAGGACGAGTTTCTCCTGATAACATGCTAGTGAGATGAAGTCTCACTATCAGCGCTTCTGAGGAGCATTCTCGCTGTACTTCCTCCAAAACCAGATTTGTTTGTTCTTCTGGGAGTCCATAGTTCTTCAATATCATTCAACAAACTCATAATTCAATTTCACCAATGACTTGGGTTAGGTATGCCTTAGTTCTCAAAGTGACATCTTTGGTATTTAGTACTTTAAAGTATTAAAGGAATCTTTTGTAGATTTCCCCAATGCAACACATGATTTGATTTCTTAACTATACCTTCCGTGGGTGTTGGTTGTGGATCCAAGTAAATTAAAATCCTTGATAATTTTTTTCTTTTCTCTGTTTATCATGATGCTGTCTCTTATCTTTTACTTATCTTTAGTGGGGTTTTCTAGAGAAGCAAACTAGGGAAGCTTCTACTTATCTGGCTATCTACCTAGAAAGAGAGAGGGCTATGCCAAGGAGATGGATGACTTGATTGTAGAGGATGGAAAGTTCTAAGACAGTAGGTTAGACATCAAACTGGAGACTTTTCTTGACTCTATAGCTGATAAACCCAACATACTCAAGTCAGATGGCAGTTGTTGGCTTTGGAAGTGAATGAATCCAAGGCCAGCAGACAATATAGCAAACTCTGGCTCAAGTCTCAAGAACCAGAAGTCAGATGATGATAAGCCAGATGAAGGATCCAGATACAGCAAAACAAAACAAAACAAAAGCAAAAACAGGAAAGCTTTCCCAGAAAGTCCATATATATGGGAAACAAGCCAGATCCCCGAGGAAACTCTTATTCAATTAATTGGCTGCTCAGAGAATATTTCATCATGAAAATGATTGCATCATATCAAATTTCATGGTGGATGTGGGTGACTATACAATAACTGGCAAACCAGTGAAATTCATGACCTACCCAAGTTGATGCAAAGCCTTAAGCACAACAGTACTCAAAGTTAATTACTGTAAGACCATTAGAACAGTGTAGGACAGATACTAAATACTTAATACATGTTTGCTATGTTTATCAGCACTGCTCTCAGGAACTGCAGAATTAAATCAAAGTGCAATATGTATTAAGGTCTTAAATAGTATAGGCACTCAATAATCATTATTTCTCTTCCTTATTACTTTCTTTCTTCTCAACTCCTACTCTCTTCATTCCTTGTGCGGTGCTCAGAGACTTGAACAACAGTGTTTCCGACATTATTCTAGGAGCTTTAATGCTTAATAAAAGAGTATCACAATCACTTATTGCTATATGTATAATACAAAATATACTAGCAAGGACAGAAATGATGCATAAGTATCAACTCTTTAATTCCATTCTCATAGTGTTACCTTTTGAAGAGAAGTTGTAATTTTGATGATGAAGTTTCTGCTTTCTGGGGAACTTGGTGACCTCCACAACAAACTTCCCTCTGCCTCAAATGGACTTTCCTTCCCTTCTCTAGCTGACACACGCTAATTCTCCTTTTAAAGACAATTCTACCTTTTCTTGACAGCTTCCTGGGATAACACTGGCAGAGATAAAGTTTTCCTTCACTCAGCACACTGCTCAGGAATCTGCAATGCTACATGCCACCTTGCATCATCCTTCTCTGTGTCTGCTTCTCACTTTAGACATGAGCTCTTTATTAAAGTCAGGAGCTGCATTCACTTCCTCTTGTCATATAATAGCTACTTTATAAATGCTTATAAAAAACATGAATGAGGAGAGATGCTAATCATATTCTTCTCTCCTTCTTTTTCTTCATTTATCATTCCAGGCTCCAAGTTATTGTTCTTCTTCCCAAAATGTTGCAATATGAGATTTGAGCTTGTATTTCTTGTATCCTTTTCCCACAATAGATTTGCTTGTCACATTGTATACTTCTATTTTTCTCTACCTTGAAATAATTTGCACATGAAAGTTCTAAGAAATGTCATTAAAGTATATATAATGTTATATCAAATATAACCTTGGTATGTGATTATTTGGAAACTATTCAATCATCCAGAAAAGTTTTGAGAAGCAAATAATCCCAAATCCCATAGATGAGAAACAAGTGAAGTGTATATATTGAAAATATTGTTTGAAGCATGAAATTGTGATTATTCTTTTGAGTAAAATGATTTATTTTCAATGTCACAACTCTTGATGATTGTATATTTTATTGTATGTATGTATAATAATTTATTCTACCTACTTCGTACCACCATCAGGATTGGAGGAAGACTTATTAACAAACTGCACTATGTAGATGACATAAACTTGTTTGCTGAATATGAGGAGGACTTGAAGCACTTGCTGATGAAGATCCAGAATAGTAGTCGTCAATATGGGTTACAACTCAATGTAAAGAAGACCAAAATTCTTAGAACTGAACCAATAGGATGAATGGAGAAAAGGAGTCAACGATTTTGTCACACTTGGGTCCACAATCAATGCTCATGGAAGCAGCAGTCAAGAGATCAAAGGCAGCTTTGTATTGGGTAAATCTGATGCACAAGACCTCTTTAGAGTGTTGAAAAGCAAGGAAGTTACTTTGAGGACTGAGGTGCACTTGACCCAAGCCATGGTATTTTCAATAGCCTCATATGCATGTGAAAGTCGGGCATTGAATAAGGAACACTGAAGAAGACTTGGTGGCTGCAGCAGTGGGCTCAAGCCTAAGTATTATTGTGAGGAAAGTGCAGGACCATGCAGTGTTTTGTGTATAGGGTACCTGTCGGTCAGAACCAACTATGACACCTGAAAACAGCAACCACCCAAGCGGTGAGCATGTAAGGTATTTCAATTTTTTATAATTACTAACAATGCAACAAAAATCCCTATGCATCCAGGAAGGAAAAGTATGTTTTGGAAAACATGTATGATGATGGAAGAAATTGCACAATTATGTTTGACATGACTGAATTATGGAAAGATGTGACATCTGTATTGGCTTTCAAGGTATAGCAAAAAAAAAAGCGTAGATCTAGGAATAGGTTTGGTGCTTGCACTAAATTCTAGCTCCACCTTAAGAGCAATTAGTTCTTACATCATGGCCCTGTTATATATTCACCTTCATGAAATGATCACTGAAAAAAAGGGTACTATAGCAAAGTGTGGTGAAGAACCGGATGGTAACTGGCTATCAATAAGAATAGTGTATGGGGTCTTAAAAGCTTGTATTAAGACAAGCAGACATCATCACGAGGAATCAACTAAGTCTACACGGAAGAAAAACACCAGCTTGCTTGATCCAAAGATGACAATTACAAATCTTGAATATGGTGAGGAGAAAAGCATGATTTTTCTGGAGAGCTTTGGGGGACGAAGAGAGCCCAAACCCTGCAGTGTATCTGGTCAGATTAATATTCCCTTTACACGTGGGAAAAATATAAAATGAATTCATTATATTAGCAAGCAATTCACACATAAAACACACACAAATGGTCAATGGATCTGAGAATAATATACTGCCAATGTCACCAGCAACCAAAGAATGCAAATAAAAAAGAAATCTGTAAATGTCCATCTATTAAATTAGCAAAATTTTAAATGGAATGATATAACCCAGGGCTGGTAGAGAATCACTTCAATTAGAACATTCCCCCTTCCCCATGGTCAAATTGCCTTTAAGATGATTCATACACTCACAATTCACTCTAGTACTCCCTCCCCACCTGTCTGAATTAGTTACTCACAAAATCCCCTTTCCCTCCCTGTCTCCCCCTGCCTCAGTTTTCTGAAACATTTCAATTGGTATCCCATCAATTCCTAGAGCCTTATTTGTGCCTAATGCCTTTAGTACAGCTTGGAATTCTGCCTTCAATATCATTGTTTTTTATTATATGCTATCTCTTGAAATGTTTGAATGTCAATTAGTTCTTTTTGATACAGCAACTCTGTTTATTCTTTGCATCATATTTTGATGCTTACATTGTTCAATATTGTGCCCATTTAATCTTTCAATATTGTTATTGAAGGCTTGAATTTTTTCTTTTGTTGTTTCAATTTAAAATATGCTGAGCCTGTTTTTCCTTTTTGGTTTTCTAACTTTGCACATTTCATTATAATACTTTGCACAGTCTTTGCACAGTTATAATACTTTGTTTTCTCCAGCTGCCGTTTCAAATGTTCTCTTCAGCTCTTTGACTTCATTTTTACTTCCATTTGCCTTATTTACTCTATGATCACCCTCAGGAAGGAAACACAGAATCCTAAAGCAGAGTGTGGTGAAGAAATTACAGGGTGCTTGGCTATTAGATAAAATTGAGTAAGGGGTCTTAAAGGCTTCTTTCCACACAAGCAAGAGCCTGACTGAGATGCCAATTAAGTACACATAGAAGAAGCATCAGTGACATCAGTGACCAAAGGAATGCAAAGCATGTAATCCGAAGCCAAAGGAGAAAGTAGGATCAGTGCCCACATGGTGAGACTCTGGTTTACTCTGGATAACGTGAGACTCCAAGATACGTTTGTGACATCTATACAGGAAATAAGCCTCCAGTAATTTTCCTCTATACATAATGCGGGGAAGAGAATAAACTAATTACAAATCAGAGTACATTGGAGAGTTGACTATAAAAATTCAAAATGATAAACTTTCTTGGACAGTTAAAACCTTGTCAGTTGATCCTTCTAAACACATTGGGGCTAATTTAGTTTTCAACATTTTCTGTGTGCACCCCGCTTCATATTGGGCTTAGCTCTCATGTATTTTGTCATCGAGGGTAGCTTTCTTGAATTTTTGTTATGTTTTTGTTTGTTGGTACATGAAACTCAGAATTGATGAACCTATGGTGACAACAAGTAGAATAATGATTCCTGGTGGGTTCAGTGGGGGAGGAGAAAGGGATAAAGGGGATATGATATCCAGGAGTTCAAGAAGAAAGAATATTTTGAAACTGTGGTAGCAATTGTATAATACTGCTTGATGTGATTGAATTACGGAATGATATGATGTCTGTATTACCGCCCAATAAAAAGATTTTGCAAAATGAAAAAGAACAATTTTAATATTTTCTCCTGATATCCAATTTGATTTTTCCTTTGTTTCCTGTCTTTTTAGTGACCCCTTGCTTTCATCATGTATGATATTCTTAATGTCATCCCACAGCCCATCAGGTCTTCTGTCATTAATGCTAATGGCATCAAATTTGTTTTTGAGATGTTCTTGCAATTCAGGTGAGATATACTCAAGTTAATATTTTGGCTCAATTTACTTTAATTTTCTTCAACTTAAACTTGAATTTATATATTAACAATTGATGGTGTGTTCATCGGTCGGCACCTTACCTCTTTTTAGCTGCTGATATTGAGCTTTTCTATCATCTCTTCCCACAAATGTAGTCAATAGGATTTTTGTGCGTTCCACTTGGAGATGTCCACATGTGATAGCGGTTTGCCTTGTTGAAAAATGGTATTTGAAATGAAGAAGTCATTGGCTTTGCAAAATTCTATCATGCAATCTCCACCTTTGTTTATATCACAAGTGCCATATTTTCACTACTGGTACTTCCTTTTTGTTTTCAACTTTTCATTCCAATGGTCAACAATTATCACTGCATCTTGATTGCATGTTTGATCAATTTCAGATCAAAGATGGCAAAGATTGTCTTTTTCAACATGCATAATGAGGATAATTCATTGACATAGAATAGAAAATTGAAGACTGACATTCTGTTTAATTTTCATAAGAAGTAGTATAGTCTTAAGATATTGAAATGGAATATTGCCAAATATTCATCAGCTGTTTTCCATCAATTCATAAATCTAAAAAGTTTCTTTAGATTCATCTGTGGTTGTTTATCAAAATTGATCATCCCAAACCTACCTGGACTTGAATATATTTCACATACTTAAATTTAAAAAAAAGAATCTGACGAAGTTAAATTAATCTCAATTTTATTGTTTAGAGATTTAAAAAAAAATTTATTGGGGGCTCATACAACTCTTATCACAATCCATCCATCCATTGTGTCAAGCACTTTTGTACATTTGTTTCCCTCATCATTCTCAAAACATTTGCTTTCTACTTGAGCCCTTGGTATCAGCTCATTTTACCCTTCCCTCTCCACTCCCCCCTCCCCCATGAACCCTTGATAATTTATAAATTATTATTATTTTGTCATATCTTACACTATCTGACATCTCCCTTCACTCACTTCTCCACTGCCCGTCCCCCAGGGAGGAGGTTATATGTAGATCCTTGTAATCTGTTCTCCCTTTTCTCCCTCACCTTCCCTAAACTCTCCCGTTATTGCCACTCTCACTAATGGTCCTGAGAGGTTCATTCATCTGTTCTGGATTTCCTGTTTCCAGTTCCTATCTGTACCTGTGTAAATCCTCTGGTCCAGCGGATTTGTAAGGTAGCATTGGGATCATTATAGTGGTGGGGAGGAAGCATTCAAGAATTAGAGGAAAATTGTAGGTTTCATCATTGTTACGCTGCACCCTGATTGGCTTGTCTCCTCCCTGCAGCCCTTCTGCAAGAGGACTTTCAATTTCCCACACATGGGCCCTAATAATTCGGCAGTCTGAGATTCTCACCTTCCTAGCGCGATTGCTGAAGACAATGGGTGCACAAGCAAGTGTGATGAAGAAAGCTGCTGGTTCCTGGCTATAAAAAGATATAGCAGCTGAGGTCTTAAAGGCCTGAAGATAAACAAGCAGCCATCTAGCTGAGAAACAATAAAACCCACATGGAAGAAGCACAGCAGCCTGTCCCGACTCGATCGCTGAAGACCAAGTGGGTGCATAAGAAAATGTGGTGAAGAAAGCTGCTGGTGCCTGGCTATCAAAAGATATAGCGTCTGGGGTTTTAAAGGCTTGAAGATAAACAGGCGGCCATCTAGCTAAGAAACAACAAAGCCTACATGGAAGAAGCACACCAGCCTACCATGACATGAACTCTGAAGACAAAGCGGGTGCATAAGCAAATGTGGTGAAGAAAGCTGATGGTGGCCGGCTATCAAAAGATATAGAGTCTGGGGTCCTCTAGGCTGGAAGGTAAACAAGCGACCATCTAACTGAGGAACAACAAAGCCCACATGGAAGAAGCACACCAGCCTGTGAGATCACAAGTCATCAAAGGGATCAGGTATCAGGCATCAAAGACACACACAAAAAAATCATAGCATTGTGAATGAGGGGGGAGTGCAGAGTGGGGACCTAGGGCGCATATGGGAGAAATTGGACATCCCCTTGCAGAAGGGCTGCGGGGAGGTGACGAGCCAGTCAGAGTGCAGTGTAGTGATGATGAAACATAAAATTTTCCTCTAGTTCTTAAATGCTTTCTCCCCCCACTGTCATGATCCCAATTCTACCTTCCATATCTGGCTAGACCGAAGGATATACACTGGCACAGTGTATTAGACAGGGTTCTCTAGAGAGATAAAACCAAATTCCTGATAATATAATATATTTATTTATCAAGATAATTAGATATGTAACGAGAAATGAACTGTTAAATCATATACAGATAAATATACAATACAAGAAATGAACAGTTAAATTAGAAAGCACTATCAATGGCTTAGTGCAACTCATGTCCGTGAGAGAAAGTTGAGAGACTAGCAGTCCTTCAAGTCTCTGTCTGATGCCAGATCTTCCTCTATTTGTAGAGACAGCTAGGCTATGTCAGCACAGCAGCCAATCACAAGGCAGGTCACCAGCCGCCAGTCCCCAGCTCCAGAGAAGTCTTAAAGGGACCTCAACTTACAGCAACACAGTCCACAGGCTAGGCGTCCCACAGGCAGTGTAGCCTCTAAATTGAGGCACAGAACAAGCAAGGCAGCTGCACCCTGGTCCAATGATCACAGAGTGAAAGACAAGAAAGGCAAGGCTCACTAAGCCATTTATCTCTCTGCCCTTCAGTCAATCCCACCTGCGTTTATCAGCCAGGCTGGCACAATAAACTATCTCACACAGATAGGAACTGGAAATACAGAGAATCCAGGCTAGATGAGCCTCAGTGGTGAGAGTGGCAAAATCAGGAGGGTGGAGGGAAGGTGAGGGAAAAAGGTGGAACAGATGACAAGGTCTACATATAACCTCGTCTCTGGGGGACGGGCAGTGGAGAACTGGGTGAGGAAGACGTCTGATGGTGTAAGATATGATAATATAATAATTATTTATAAATTATCAAGGGTTCAGGGGGATGGGGAAGTGGGGAGGGCGGGGGAAAATACCAAAGGCTCAAGTAGAAAGCTGGTGTTTAGAGAATGATGATGGCAACATATGTACGAATGTGCTGGACACAAATGATGTATGTACAGATTGTGAAAAGAGTTGTATGAGACCCTAATAAAATGATTTTTTTAAAAAAATTATTTAACTTTTTATTGTGAGTGGGGTAAAGATTTACAGAGCAGATTACCAGTTTTACATTCAACAATTCCTACACATTCCTACACATTTTGTTTCAATTTATCCATTGCAACGCACCCAATATACCTTCATTGATCCAACTTATTCCCTGTGTTCCTTTTTTCCATTCTCCCTCCTTTCCTAACCCTCTGAACTTTGGGGAATGCTGCCTGTTTCATCTTAAATGAATTATTATTATAATTTAGGGCTGTAATCCACTCCAGACATGAAGGGTGAATGGAGACCCAACTGTCTCTATCTGATCACTAAGCCTGGCCTTTTTTATGATTTTTGAGTTCCATTTCATATTTTTCTTCCACTCTATCCAGACCTTTCTAATGTTACCCTTTTCTGATAAGTTAGTAATGGGTAAATCTAGTTCTCCTGGTCTCTCTCAGGGTTGTGGACACTGGTGTTTGTGTGGTCTATTAATCCATTGGGCTTGTGTCCATATGCTGCATCTGTTATTGGCCTCCTTTCCTTTCCTCTCTCATTTCTTACTTCCCTACCAGTGCCTTCTAGATCCATTTCAAATAAATACTCATCAAATCTGCTTCTTGGCACTGGCAAGTTAAAGCCTTTAGTCTTTCTATGAATATCCATTTCTGAAAGTAAAATAATCACATGATAACCAGGAAACATTTTCTGCATTCTACTATTTTTTCCAAAGAGTTATAGACTTGCCTCCCCACTAACACAAGTTTTCTTGCTGTTCTATTATATAGTAGAAGCTCCTGGGCCTGAGAACTGGCTATCAGGGTTCCCAGAATAGTAAGTTTTCCCTGAGTAGTAATCTTGGAAGGAAGGAAGGTGTAGTGGACTTAATAATTTACCCCCTCATACCCCTAAAAGAGATCCATGTCTTAAACCTCAAACTACCTTATGTGGTAGTAACAGAATCTATTGTCAAATTTGAAACTTATGAGGGAAGGGGTGAAGTTTGGCCAGTCAATCAGGTCACAGCTTGGTGACCTCATTTGGAGGTGCTAAGGAGATAAACGGATCATTGGAAGTGGGACACATGCTCAGTCTCAGCGAGACATTCTTGTTGACAAGGCACATGGAGACAGGCTGATGGCAGCCAGAGCCTCAGAGCTGGAGAAGCCACATGGAGATCCCTGCCAGCTCTGAGATGTTTACACCATCTCTGACTTTCCATAAGGTTACACCATAAGATTTTTACACCACCACTGACTTTCCATAAGTTTACACCGTAAGACTTTCCACCCATGGGGCTGTGATCTTCCTGCATTTGGCGTCATTGCATGTATTGTGGGAATCTGAAGAGGAATTTACAGATTGGTATCAGACGTATGGGCTAATATCAGATTTATGGACTTGATCTGGAGTGAGCTGGGATGTTTTCCCAATATTCAATTGCTCTTGTATATAAACCTCTTTCTTATACACATGAGTGTCCATGAATTTGTTTCGCTAGTCAACCGAGACTAACACACCTTATATGTCAAAAGAAGACTTTGAAAACTTGAGCAAATTAATTTTGAGAAGAGAAAATTACTGTAGATTTTTTGGGTAGACTCCAAATACAATTACATGTACCTTTATAAGAGAGAAGTATAGGGAGGTTTGAAGACAGAAGATGAGAGACACGGTGATCACAGAGGCAGAGAGATTAGAGTGATGCATCCATAAGCTAAGGAATGTCAACAGACACTAGAAGCTAGAATTGTCTAAGATTGGATGCCACCCTAGAGCCTCCAGAAAGTGTGTGACAACTTTTATTTCTGTTCAGTGATAATGATTTTGGATGTCCTCCAAATTGGTGAAGAATAAAGTTCTGTTGTCCTAAGAAGTGGCTGGTGATTTCAAACTGCTAACCTTCACCCACTACACCAGTAGGGCTTTGCCTCAGTATTCTATTCCTTATTAACTGCTTTTGAGTCTATGCCAACTCATAGCAACCCTATAGGACAGGACAGTGGTGTAGTGGGTGAAAGATGAGTCTTGGAAACCCAAAGGAGTAGTTGTACTCTTTCCTACAAGTTCACTGTGAGTTGGAATCAACTCAAAGACAGTGAGTTGGATTTGGAAGTTGGGCTGTAGAAAATAACCACAATGTGCTGAGAACTCTCCCTTAATTACAGTTTTTGAGACTATGTTTGAGTTTCTGAGACTGTAACTCTTTACAGAAGTAGAAAGTCTTCTTTTTTTTTCCCAACGTGTGGCTGGTGGTTTAGAACTGCTGATCTTTAAGTCAGCAGCCCAGTGAATAACCACTACACTACTAAAGCTCCCATTTTCTTCAGTAGCCCCAGGACACTAATACAGAAAGATAAATGGGGATGAAAGGTTGAAAGTAAGCTGTATGAGGCTGTAGCTTCTGCTTAGTTCAAGTGTATTTCCTGAGACATCATAAGACTCTTTGATAAATGATTACTTAGGTCATGTCCTTACTCAAGTCACAGTCCTGCTTGAGTTGTACCTTTTAGTGTTATAAGAGAAAAAGGGAGAATCTTCAAAGAAGGGTGGGACTGCCTAGCCAACAAGAAAGTAGAGTACATCTTTTGGACCTATAGCCCCGGGAGATTGATGCCCAAACATATGTAGCTCTCCAAGCATCATCTGGCCTAAAGATATTGAAAGAACGCAAGGGCCTTTCCCCAGAACTTCCATAGAGTAAAAGCCTTTTTCTAGAGCCAGTGCCCTGATTTTAGACTTCTAATAAATACATTTCTCGTTTTTAGAGCCATTCACTCTTGCTATTTTTGTTGTAACAACACTAGATAACAAAGATAGATCTGAAAAGTCAAAATCAGAGTTCCCACATTGTTACTTCCTTCTGTGAGCCTCTCTCCTAGCTTTTGGTATCTGCCAGATAGGTTTGGGGTTACAGTGCTTGTGGCTGATCCTAATAGGCTGTCTGTCCTGCCCTGTGTTTCTGTGTCTATTCTGATTGCTTTCTAAAATAGTTTTATTGACAGATTCTTCACATATCATACAAGTCAATAGTTCAAAAATATTAATAAAAGTTGTACATCATCTCCAAAATCAATTTGAAACATTTACTTATTTCTTGTACTCATTGTCATCAGCTTCCCACTTCCCCCAATCTCCCTGCTGTACCCCCCAAGAAGCCATCAATGCAGTCACTGTCTCTATAGCTCCACCCATACAGGATTTTATATACAGAAAAACATAGAAAACAAATTACAGGGAAAAAAAAAGCTCTACATTTTGCATGACAGCAAGGCTATTCACATCCCTGGTCTGTGGTCAGAGGGAATTCACTGGAGGCTTAATCTTGTGTGGACACTGCAAATTAATTTTGGTCTCCCACTATCCTATACATCTCTATCCTATACATCTCACTATGGATATAGCCTTTGGCAAACTGGGTGTTCACACTTTAGGGAATGATGAGGGTGGTCTTTGGGGACAGGGCGTGATGTCCCAACAGGCTGGACTGGAAAACACTCTTAAAGGCCAGCGATCCTTGAACTAACTACAAGATTTTCTTTCTTGGTATGTTTTAATTTGTTATTTGTCAGTGACTTGATGTTGTTGCTGTTTTGTTGTACATTGTTGCTTGGTTTTGCTCTGTCTTGTTTTTGTGCATGTTGTTGTCTCCGCAGGTCTGTCTGGATAGGACAGGCTGGATGAACAATCTGGAGGAGAAAACAATGGGACTGACAGTTCCGGGGGGACATGGGAGAAGGGGAGATAGGGGGAAGGGAAGAGGTGTTAACAAACCCAGGGACAAGGGAACAACCAGCGATCCAAATTGGTGGTGAGGTGGGTGTGGGAGACCTGGTAGGGCATGATCAAAGGGAATGTAACAAAGAGGAAGTGCTGAAATCCTGGTGGGGACTGAGCATGATAGTGGGACAGGAGAAAAATCAAGGGAAACAGAGGAAAGGGCTGGGAGGCAAAGGGCATTTATAGAGGTTTAGATAGAGACATGTACATATGCAAATATATTTATATGAGGATGGGGAAATAGATCTATGTGCCTATATTTACAGGTTTAGTATTAAGGTATCAGAAGGACATTGGGCCTCCACTCAAGTACTCCCTCAATGCAAGAATA
>NW_022111329.1:2883592-2916296 GCF_000313985.2 Echinops telfairi | reverse complement strand
GAAATGTTTTGAGAATGATGAGGGCAATGAATGTACAAATGCGCTTTACACAATTGATGTATGTATGGATTGTGATAAGAGTTGTATGAGCCCCTAATGAAATGATTAGAAAAAAAGAAAGCAGAATAATGAATAAAAATATCATAAAAATAAACAACAACAAAAAAAAACTCATACCATTTCCTCCTTTGGGTTTGGATTTTATCATTCACTCACACTGGTGTGCCTCTTCCATGTGAGTTGACACCTCATTCAGTGACTGCTTGTTTTAAGACAAGCCTTTAAGACCTCAGCCACAATTCTTTCTAATTGCTGGGCACCACTTAATCTCTTTGCCACACTTTGCTATAGAACTCATATCTTCAGTGATCTCTTCATAAGGGCAAGCCTTGAGCAGGGCCATTTCATAAGGACTAATTGTTCTCAGATTGGGTCTAAAATTAAGTATGAGCCCCAAATCCATGAGCTACAATGGCAGGAATGCAATTGATTGACAGATTACATCACATTAGATTACATTCTGAAAAGTAATCACATTATATTACACTAAATTTAAAGGTAGATTAGTAGTATCACATTACACTAGATTATTTCATGGAAGGATTTCTGTTCTACTCAAGGTCAATTGATTGAATTGTTTATAACTACTCCAAGACGGCAGTTAGACTTGAGTTTAGTCAAACCACAGAGAATCGTAGTCAAATTGATACAAAATTAACCATTACAATGCTCTGTTGCAATGTAAACTTTTAGCTCTTCCCATCAAATGTTGAATCCATTTCTCATCCCTGTGGTTCTGAGTTAGTCTTGTGACCAAGGTAATGTGGCAGAATTGATGTTGTACGAATTCTGATCTAAGTCTCAAGAAATCTGCTTGCTCTTTTGGTACCTTGCCCAGTACCATATGAAAACCTATATAGCATGATGAAGAGTGAGAGGTAAATGGGGAAGAGATGATTTCTCTCAGTTGGGACGAGTTAATCTTCAGCTAAGTTAAAAGCAGTTCAGAGTGGCCCAGATCAGTAAAGCCTAGCGTTCTGCCCACAGAATGATGTGCTAAATAAATTATGGTTATTTAAGTCATCGAATTCTGAGGTGATTTGTTCTTAAGAAGCAGAAGTGTAATATACAGTGTCTCTGTAGTTTCCTGCTATTTCAGCCATATTTTTATACAAAGAACCTAGATCACAGCCTACATGTCTGTGTATTTTCTCTCCTAAAGACGTGTAAAGCATGTTCCCACTCCCCTACCAACACCAAGCCAATCTTAACTGTGTAGTAGTTCTAACCCAAAGGAAAAGGATGATAAACACAGTGTCTGTGTAAGCTCCTCTGCATTTGGAGTGTGCTCAGTCAGCGTGAGGGTGCACTGAAAGCATCTGAAGTGTAATGGAAACATTAAAACCTACCATACCTACTATAAATTTGCATTCTCTCACTCCAACATTTTTTAAATTGGAAAATTTAGTGAATTGGAGAACCTAACAATTTTAACGGAGTTGATGAGCATATAATGTTTTTGGCACCAGTAGAAGCAGATAGCTAGTTATAATTGAAGACAGTTGCACAATCAACCAGAAGGCTTGGCTATAAATATAATGCACCCGTTTAAAGCTTCAGTCATGCCTGCACAAATTGGACTAAGTGTATTGTGACCATTCACCTCCTTCCTATACCATAGGGATGGGAGGGAATGGGGGAAACAGGCCATTAACAACCTCTCAGGACAATATATACTTCAAAGAGGAATAGGCATGTTTATTAAGGCAGGCTTTCCCCTGGCAATGACCAGTTCATCTTTCCTTCTGTAATCTGTTCAATTCCATGGCATAAAGAAGTTTTGCACGTGTAGCAAGGAATTATGTTTTTTAGATGAAAATCAGTTACCTGGCATTCAACCATCGAGCAAAGAGAAGGCATATCTACTCTCAGCTTTATCGAGTTATGTTATGGCTTCCAACTCTACAACAGAAAATTCCAGGACTATTTGTTTCTTCTCTGTTCATAAACTTGTCAAAAGCCTTCACAAAGGAATGGGAACATCTTGCTGCATTGTAACTAATGAAATGCATATTTTGGTTAAAACTTAAAACTTCCATAAACCTTATGATTTTTTAAAAATAGGGTGATCTAATCCAGAGGTATTCTATTCTCTGAATAAATAAATACTTCTAGTAGTTCCAATAAGGTTTTCCCAAAAGTGTTTTTTTTTTAAATCAGGCTGCATCAAGCGTTTAAAAAAATATAGGCAAAATCTGGGATAGCTCTTCTCAGATGAGCAATAAACAGCATCTATTTCTCATATACCCCAATTATATTTGTCTAATTCTTTTTAGTTGTTCCAAAGGATTTAGGAAAAGATAATAGTAAAAATAGTCTTCTCTTTTTTATATATACTTGCCTCCATTAGCTCAGTTTTTATTTGCTCATTATAATTATAGAATTTCTTATACTCAGCATTAGAAGAGCCTTTACAGATGGGATAGCCCAACCTTCTAATGTTTAAATCCCTCAACAATCTCCACATATATGACCATTTGATTTCTACTGGCATATCATACATACCATCTCCTGTGAAGGATACATACCATCTCCTGTGAAGCCTCATTGTACATCCCGGAAAGGCCTTCTGGTTGTACAATAGGCTAGCACTCACAGCTACTAGCTGAAAAATGGGAGGTTCCCACCCAGAAGTGCCTTTAAAGAAAAGCCTGGTGTGCTACTTCCCCTAAACCAGCCAATGAAAATTCTGTGGAGCACAGTTCTACTGGGACATTCATGAGGCTGACTTGAGTCAGAATTGATGGCCTGACAAACTCACCTGTTGGTTTGATTTTTTCTGCATACTGAGCTGAAATAGATTCATAGAAACTTTCAAACATCGGTGATTGTTCACATGATTATCCAATGTCAAACTGGAAAAGGCTTTCTAGATGTTATCTCCCTATATTTTCCAAACTACAGGAACCATTAATGGGTTATACTAACCAATTTAGTAGGGCACAGCAGAATCGTAGAAAAATAAAATAGAGCAGAATAAAAGAGTGCCTCATTTGTAGCAAGGATACATTTTGTTTTGTTAAATTTTGTTTTTGTTATCAGTGTTTTCATTTGTCTGTTGCAATGTAAAGTTTGCTACTCTGGGTTGAATTTTAAAGACTTGAAACAATACTGGTAACTAGTTGGGCCTTACAAATCCAGCAAGACCGGAGCATGTACACTGGCACAGGTAAGAGCTTTCCACACGTGGATCCGAGACAGACGAATCCCTGGGGAACAGCACTGGGAGTAGCGTCACCATGAGGGCAGAGGGAAGGTGAGGCAAGAAGAGGGAGAAATGGGGAACCGACTACAATGACTGACGTATAATCCCACCCCACTTCCCCCACTCCACAGGGGGACAAACAACAGTAATGTGGGCGAGGGGAGAGAGCGGGTGGTGTAGGATATGAAAATAATAGCAATTTGTAATTTATAAAATTTATCAAATTCATGAGGGTGGTAGGGTGAGGAAGGGAGGGGGAAAAAAGAGGAGCTGATACCATGGGCTCAAACAGAAAGAAAATATTTTGAAAATGATGATGGTAACATATGTACAAATGTGCATGACACAATGAATGTGTGGATTGTTGTAAGAGGAATAGGCTGTAAGAGCCCCCAATAAAATGATTTATTTTAAAACAAATACTGGGAAAATTTACCTCCTTATTTCTTGTATGAGATAAAATAAACCCAGAACGCAAAACAACTTGTTTAAGAGCCCCATCTGGCCAGATTGAGAGTCAGTCGGGAAGTCTTTTGACCCATACCCAATGTCCTTTCTGCTAAAATATCAAATACTTGTTAGCTGCCACCAAGTTAGCCTCAAAATCATGGTGATTCCATGAACTACAGAGTAGAATGGATCGATAGTTGTCTGAGCTGTAATCTTTACAGTTACTGATGATAGCAAACTGCTTATGCCTCCCAGCTTCCTTCAAATCCTTGAGGCCTTGCTAAGCAAGTCTATTTACCCCCTCGCCCTATATATCAGTCTCTCCAATATTGGACTCGTCTCTTGCACCCCCACAGAGATTTCTGTCTCTTCTGAAATGCCTCCCAGAATAATGCCTTCTATGCAATGATCAGGGAGCCCTTACTCATCTCAATTTGCCCTCTTCAATATACAAGGGTAAGTAAAAAAATTACTGCTAAAAATCATAGAAATATCTATTAAACAAAAGTTGAAGCTGTTGCTTCTTGACATACCTTCCACCAAGACCTGTACATGTCTGAAGTCCTGTTTTCTTCTCTCTAGCCAGTATCCTCACAACTGAACCAAGAATAACATCACGATGAACAGAGAGAAGACTGAAGTTGTCAAGGATTTTGTCTTGCTTGGATCCACAATCAATGCTCATGGAAGCAGCATTTAAGAGATCAAACAATGCACTGCATTGGGTAAATCTGCTGTAAAGACCTCTTTGAAGTATTGAAAAGCAAGGAGGCTACTTTGAGAATTAAGGTGGGCCTGCACCAAGCTATGATATTTTCAATCGCCTCAAATGCTTGTGGACGTTGCACATTGAATAAGGCAGACTGAAAAAGAATCAACACATACAAATTGTGATGCTGGCGAAGAATATTGTTGCTGTTTTGTTGTACGCTGTTGCTTGGTTTTGCTCTGTCTTGTTTTTGTTCATGTTGTTGTCTCCGCAGGCCTGTCTGGATAGGACAGGCTGGATGAACAATCTGGAGGAGAAAACAACGGGACTGACAGTTCCGGGGGGACATGGGAGAGGGGGAGATGGGGGGAAGGGAAGAGGTGTTAACAAACCCAGGGACAAGGGAACAACCAGCGATCCAAATTGGTGGGGAGGTGGGTGTGGGAGACCTGGCAGGGCATGATCAAGGGGAACGTAACAAAGAGGAAGTGCTGAAATCCTGGTGGGGACTGAGCATGATAGTGGGACAGGACGAGAATCAAGGGAAATAGAGGAAAGAGCTGGGAGGCAAAGGGCATTTATAGAGGTCTAGATAAAGACATGTACATATGCAAATATATTTATATGAGGATGGGGAAATAGATCTATGAGCCTACATTTATAGGTTTAGTATTAAGGTAGCAGAAGGACATTGGGTCTCCACTCAAGTACTCCCTCAATGCAAGAATACTTTCTTCTATTAAATTGGAATTCTATGATGCTCACCTTCCCACACAACCGCTGAAGACAAAGCGGGTGAATAAACAAATGTGGTGAAGAAAGCTGATGGTGCCTGGCTATCAAAAAGTATAGCGTCTGGGGTCTTAAAGGCTTGAAGGTAATCAAGCGGCCATCAAGCTCAGAAGTAACAAAGCCCACATGGAAGAAGCACACCAGCTTATGCAACCACGAGGTGTCGAAGGGATCAGGTATAAGGCATCATCAGAACAAAAAATCTTACCATAGTGAATGATGGGGGGAGTGCAGAGTGTAGACCCAAAGCCCATTAGTTGTCCACTGGAGATCCCCTTGCAGAGGAGTCTCAGGGAGGAGACGAGCCAGTCAGGGTGCGATGTAACAACGATGATAAATACAACTTTCCTCTAGTTCCTAAATGTTTCCTCCCCGCTCCCACTACCATGACTCGAATTCAACCTTGCAAGTCTGGCTAGACCAGAGGATGTACACTGGTACAGATAGGAACTGAAAATACAGGAAATCCAGGGCGGATGAGCCCTACAGGACCAGTGGTGTGAGTGGCGAAACAGGGAGGGTAAAGGGAGAATGGGTAGGAAAGAGGGAACCGTTTACAAAGAACTATATGTGACCTCCTCCCTGGGGGACAGACAACTGAAAAGTGGGTGAAGGGAGACGTTGGACAGGGCAAGATATGACAAAATACCAATTTATAAACTATCAAGGGCTCATGAGGGAGGGGAAAAATGAGGAACTAAGCCCCTAATAAAATGTTAAAAAGAAAAAAAAGAAGTACAGTCAGAGTGTGCACCTTAGAAGCAAGGATGATGAGACTTGCCTCTTGCCAAACTTGCCAAGTTTTACACACTTGGGCATTTTGTTAGGAGAAACCAGTCCCCGAAGAACATTCATGCTTGGTAAACTAGAGGACAGTGGGAAAGCAGAAGGCCCTCAATGGCAACTATGGGCTCAAACACAGGAACCATTGTGAGGATGGCACAGGACCAGGCAGTGTTTTGTTCTGTTTTGCCATGAGTCGGGTCACCATGAGTCGGAACCCGCTGCATGGCACCTGACAACAACACCCTTCCTCAGAGAATTCTGTGATTTTCAATTTATCTCATGTTAAAATGGTAGTTTTAGCATTCTTGATAGACTCTGATTGTGTTTCTCTTAAATGGTCTTTGTGTTTGAGGAATGAAGTCTGATAGGTCAAGTTCAGGACTATGGGATGGATGGGGTAACATTTTCCAGTGAAATAGCCCTGCTACCCTGGAAAAATGAGCAGCTGACTGACAGGGATGGGAAAATTCTTCTTGAGGACACTTTTCTCAGGTTTTTCTTAAGCTCCTGTCTACCAAGTTGAACCCTTGGGAAATAAAAGGTGGGGGGTGGGGGGTGGGGGGGTGGGGAACAACCAAGCCTCTGAACTGGCCTCTCTGCCTTGAATTTTACTGTACCAGAAAATGCCCTCAGAATTCACTGTTTTGGTTAGATCTGGGTCTCAGGATTGTATTGGTTAATTCAAAGGTTTTTCCTGGGGAACAAGGCTGAGACCAGTGTATAACTGACAGAACTTCTCTCCACTCATCTGCTGGTCGCAGACAGAGGCAGGCTTTGTTAGGAACACACCCAAACGTATGTGAGCTGGAACCCTAGTAGCCATGTTTTAGTGGTTTGCTATCTAGCTCATCCTCATATGTTCCCAAAGGTCTCTATACTTTTTTGAGGGTTGGCTTCAATACTAAAAAAATTAATGAACAGAATTAAATATGTTTGTGGAGTCATTTGACTCCACTATTATACACACTGCCTCTACAAAAGCAACATATTATCATTTTGGGGAATCCTATCATATTACTGAATTTATTTTGTCAGTTCAACCACCTAATTCCTTTCACTCATTAAGGAAGTGAGAAAAAGAATGAGGAAAGGAAACAATGAAAGAAGAAAAGAAATGAGCATTTATTGAATTCCACTCTCTACTACAGGTAATTTCACAAGTTTAATGCTTTTATCAAAATGATTGTGTGATATTCATTAGACTACTTTTTATAGATGAATTAACTGAAACTCAAGAATATCAATAAACTTGCCAAAATCACTTAAAGTGTCAGGACCAGGGATTGAGAGGAGCTTTTTATTAGGTCTGTCATATTAGCACTATACAGTCAAACTTCAGTTAACACCATGATATATCTTGTGAAATAAGACAATAATGTGATCGGGATGTTGGGTACACACTTTGGGGTATAGACTGGTCCTGCTTTTTCTTAAAGCATCTTGAATCAGTTTTGGGTCACAGTGACCCTTTTGTACTTGGTCCTCTAGGCACACACTAGCAAGTTCTCCATAGCTGCTTTGTGTTTCTCGTAGCTTTCTGTTAGCCTTGTAGCTTTTTGTGGAGGCCATTTTGGGGGGACACTTTTTTCTTTCTTTTTAAATTTTGAGCACCATAGTCATTGCTGAATGCACTTTAAAACCACCAGCTTCTCCCAGCATCATTACTCCTATAAAGATATGTCTTGGAAACCCACAGAGCCTTTTCTTATCTGTCCTACAGGGTCACCATGAATCAGAATTCACTTGATGTGAGTGAGTTTGAGTTTTTTGAGTATGTCTTTATTTACTGGGTTATGCAGTCTATAATGTCAAGAACCAAAGGTTTTATTTAATTGCATTCAGAACCTGGCAAATTATGCTAGGTTTGTCCTCAGAAATTCTAGCGTTCTATACTTAAATATAGGTCCTCACTGTCTAGCTTTATTCTGCCTTTTCTTGAGGGGGTCACTCAAGCCTCCTGTTGTGCTTATTTTCTTTAAAGCAGGTCAATATCCCTACTCTATTTAATCCTGGCTGTCGTCTTATTATGAAAGGCTAAAAGGTGCTCTTTTTTAAATTGGGGGCTTATAAACAACTCTTATCACAATCCATACATACATCAATTGTATAAAGCACATTTGTACATTCGTTACCCTCATCATTCTCAAAATATTTATTCTCCACCTGAGCCCCTGGCATCAACTCCTCATTTTCCCCCCTCCCTCCCCCCTTCCCCTTCCCCCCTCCCTCATGAACCCTTAAAAATTTATAATTATTATTTTGTCATTTCTTACACTGTTCGACGTCTCCCTTCACCCACTTTTCTTTTGTCCATCCCTCAGGGAGGAGGTTATAGTTAGATCCCTGTAATTGGTTTCCCCTCTCTCCCCCACCCTCCCTCCACCTTCTCGGTATCGCCACTCTCACCACTGGTTCTGAAGGGATCATTCTCCCTGAATTCCCTGTGTTTGCAGTTCCTATCTGGACCAATGTACATCCTCTGGTCTAGCCAGATTTGTAAGGTAGAATTAGAGGAAAGTTGTATGTTTCATCGTTACTACACTGCACCCTGACTGACTCGTCTCCTACCTGAGAACCTTCCATCAGGGAATGTCCTGTTGCCTACAGATGGGTTTTGGGTCCCCACTCCACACTTCCCCTCATTCACAATGACATGATGCCTGATACCTCATCCCTTTGATACATCGTGATCACACAAGCTGGTGTGCTTCTTCCATGTGGGCTTTGTTGTTTCTAAGCTAGATGGCTGCTCATTTACCTTCAAGTCTTTAAGACCCTAGATGCTATATCTTTTGATAGCCAGGCTCCATCAGCTTTCTTCACCACATTTGCTTATGCACCCACTTTGTCTTCAGCGATTGTGTAGGGAAGGTGAGCATCATAGAATGCAAGTTTAATAGAACAAAGTAGTCTCACATTGAGGGAGTACTTGAGTGGAGGCCCAATGTCCATCTGCTACCTTAATACTAAACCTATAAATACATGGACATAAATCTATTTCCCCATCATCATATATAAATATACTTACATATGTACATACCTTTACTTAGATCTCTATAAATGCCCTTTGCCTCCTAGGAAAAGGTTCTTTCTATGAAACTTATTCTTGAATTTCCAAAGTGTACTGGTTAATTTCAAAGACCAGTTGTGCTAGTCTGGGTAATTTAAAGAAACAAATCCACAGAAACTCATGTATGAGAGAGTTTTTATTTATATTTTTAAATCATTTTATTAGGGGCTCATACAACTCTTATCACAATCCATACATAAGTTAGTGTGCATCCAGAAAACCTCCCAACCTAGTGCTGCCCAAGCCCACAAGTCCAACATTAACCCATTAACCCATATGCCCAACACCAATCCACAAAGTCCTTCTCCATCTCACAAAACAGACGCAATGATGCCGACTGCAGGAGGAAAGCCGAGTCACTGGATGTGTAAGCATCTCAGCGCTGGCAGGGGTCTCCACATGGGTGCTCCAGGTGCACCTAGGGCTGCATCCGGGTAGGTCCATATGGCTTCTCCTCAAGGATGTCTTCCAGGAAGTAAGCTTTGCCAGCTAAAGCAGGGAACTGGCTAAGGTAGTTGCACCTTGGTCCAACCGTCAGAAAGCAAGAGACTCAAGAACTCGAAAGGTGAGGCTCACTGAGCCATTTATCCCTCTGCCCTTCAATTAATCCCACCTGTGTTTATCGGCCAGGTTGGCACAATAAACTAACTCAATCCACCCCTTGCAAACTTGGCATACTTGGTATATCATTCTTTAGCCTCAAAATTGCAATTAAGTAACACCTACACCTTAACCTTATAATCCTATGAATCCCCCCCCCCCACCACCTATGAAAGTTTGTAAGCCATCCACTTCATGCCTTTATCACCCAATTTTGGGTATCCAATTTACCAATCTTACCAAAAAAAATCCCCAAAATCATAATGATAGAAAACACAATCCTAAGAATTTTTGAACATTGTCTATTACTGGGCATTTCAATAGAAGTTTATTTGTATTCATGTTTGATTCTTTTTTATATTTCATTTGTATTCCATTCTGTTGGTTTGGTATGGATTCCTTCCAAATATTCAGTTGCGAGGAGCTTATTGGATGTCAACCCCAGGAAATCCAGAAAGAGGAGCAAAATGACAAGGACGGGAAGTCAGTGTTGTAGTAGTTACCTTTTGGGCTGCTAACCATAAGGCCAGCAGCCTTTGAAACCACTATATGCTTCATTGGACAAAGAAGAGGCTTTCTAAGTTTGTAAAAAGTTAACAGCCTTAGAAAGCCACAAGGACCATACAATTCTGTTCTGTAGAGTCACAGAATAAACTTGATGGTGGTGAGTTTGGTTTGGGGTTTATCAAGTCAAGGGTGAGTGTCATATGGGAGCTTAGTTTCCAGCCAATGCATCTCATGCACAGCCACCACCCATCTGTCAGTGGTGCAGTGTGTGTTGCTATGCCACTGAAGGGGTTTTCGTGGAGCTCCCAGATGAACTAGGAAGAAACTCTGGTGATCTGCTTCAGAAAAATCAGTCAATGAAAACTCTATGATTCACAACCATTCAATTCTGTTGTGTGTGAGATTGCCATGAATTTGGGGACTGACTTAACAGTCATTACCATCACAACAGTATCAAGCCATTGTGAGTAAAAATGCTCTAGTCCTCTTTGAGCTATGAGAACCAATATAGAGCACACCTCATCTTAATCAGGAGTAGAAAACCAGGTTGTTAACTCTGTGGAAGTTCTAGCCTTCCTATGCTGGGCTGAATGGACTTTCTTAGAAAAGGGAAAAAAGAGAGCCCTCAGTCCATCACAGGTGCTTGCTCTAAGTAGACTTTACAATGTAGAGCACTGTTGGAAAATGTACAGGGCATGTGGATTGGTTGCCGTCATTATCTGCTACACTTGGGTAGCAGGCTGACTGGTCAAGACCCTGGTGAAGACCCCAGGCTATGACCCTTACCTTCTGGTCTGGAAACAAACAGAACCTCTGCGTTTGAATAATCAAGCATTTAAAGTCAAAAAGCAGCATGTCAGATCCAAACTCAAAAGTTCAGAGGGTTAGAGGCATGAAAACAGGAAACCCAGGGAAGAAATGGAATAATATCGAGGGGATTGTAATGGATCCACCGAATACGAATGTGTGTAAATTGTCCACTATAAAACTGTGATCTGCTCTGTAAATCTTCACCTAATTCACAATAAATAGTTCATTTTAAAAAGCTATTTGGGAAATGAAGAATGGCATCCATTAGAAATTCCAACAAAATGCTCAGTTTCAAGTTGCTAAACCTTTTCTTGAGGTGAATCAAGTTGATAAAGGTTACTTTTAAAAATCAACACATTTTAAGTAGTGGAGATTATTAAGTGGGTAGATGGATATACACATTTCAAGAACATTAAAACTGCCCAATAGAGTGTCAATGACCCCCAAGAAGAGAATAGTGGGGACTAAAAGATGGCCTATGAACACCTGAGTGAATGAACTTGTGCCATTAACTCTAAACTCTATACTCAGAAGAGTATTACTATTCTGACTTTACAAAACATGATGATGAATTGGGAGGGACAATTCATTAACACTTTGGAGGTCTTAACTCCCCTCTTAGAATGTATGAATTTGAATCATGGCTATCTTGATGCATTAATAAATGCCTTTAGGTGATTAGTCTAGCTCATGATCAAGGTCACATCTAGAAATCTAGATGTTCCGTCTTCTGAACAGCTGTAGTAACCTAAAAATCAAATTTGGTGCCTCATAGATAATTGTGTTCCAACTCTTGACTTTTATTTTAAATTTCTACAAAACAGGATGTTGCATTTATGTTTCTTTTTTTCCCCCTGCCAGTATCTCTGCTGTTCCCCAGCTGTTGGAAACATGTTGTGGCATTGACTTCTTCAAACCCCCTCCTGTGAGGAAGATTACCTTAATTGCTTGTTTGTGGAACATTCAGTCAGAGATAGAAAATGCTGTAGCAATTACCAATAGCTGAAGGTTGACATTTTGCATTCCTTGTTATTCCATTAGCAATTTCTCATGACGTTATCTGGCTTTTTAAAAAATTTAAAGCCTTGAAGCCAGAATATCTTCTGAAGTTTTGTGTTTTCTGATTATGGTTCCCCCACTCCCCTAAAGGGCCACATGATGGTCAGAGAAAAGTCTTGTTTCTATTCAAACAGCATTAGCACTGTTTTCTTTCTTTCTTTTTAAAAAAAATCATTTCATTGGGGGCTCTTACAACTCTGATCACAATCCATTGTCAGCACTGTTTTCAAAAGCACCAATGAAGTGTCAGACATTAATGTAGAAGAGACAGATAGGAATCTGTCAGACCAAACCATGCCATTTTGAGACTACATTCCACCACCGGTTTGGTTTAAACCCCCAAACTTAACCCACTGAACTACCAAGACTCCTTTAGTTGGATTTGACTTGACAGAAGTGGATGTGATTGCCTGCTTTTTTTGTTTATCACATGTACACATATATTATTTCCACCTCATTCTGTGTACAAATGGAAAGTTCTGCTACTACTCTCTTATGAATGCTGGGCTGCTGAATTCCAGGTTGGTGGTGCAAAACACATCAGCCACTCTATGGGAGAAAGAAGAGGCTGTCTGCTCCTATAAAGATTTATAGCTTCAGAAACCTTATGTAGGATTACTATGAGTTGGAAATTACTCCATGGAAGTGGTCTTTGGTTTTGGATTGGTTCTATGCAAAAATAGCATATTATACATCCCTCCCATGTCATTTAAGACTTTTAATCTCTGCAAAGTCTTGGATGCCATTACTATTTCATGCTAATGGCCTCCTTCATCAGCATGATGTATCTTTGTTCTGTTTTCCGGTTTGAGACTTCAAAAATCCTCCCCTTCATTAGAAATTTAGGATCCTTTTTGTGTGGGGGAAAGGCTGGTCCCCCACAACTAATCACAGGTTTGATAAGCTCAATTGTATGGTTAACACACACACACACACACACACACATATAGATTATAATAAAGTCATAGAGAATGAGAGCGAGAGGAGAGTAAAACAAAGAAGTCAGACACATTTCATGGTAGCATACTCACCTCCTGGATGGCCATGATCTCAGCAGCCAGGTCCGCAAAGAGCAAGGGCCAAGAGGGCAGGGGAGAGCAGCAGAAGAGAGAGACGAGATGAGCAGGAGAGAGCTGGAGGGAGAGGCGTTTATTGCTAACCAAGGCTTACTTCTACTTAGGGGTCATGATTACAAGTAACCATGAACATCACAGGAAGGGGCTGCATAATAGGCACAAGCGTAAAAGGAAGGGGATGAGCTAGGGATGTACACATGATAGGAAGGGAAGGGACTAAAGTATACATGTGATAAGAAGAGTGGACTCTAGATTCATGATGGTGCCCTAACCTTGGTCACCCTTGAGTGGGCTTGACCTCCCTGGGCTTTCCTTCAGGGAAACAATCTACTATTCTTATCAGAAGGGAATGGTCCCTACTTATTGTGGGATAAACAGTGCTTTCTGAGTGCTCTGGATGGCTGATAACTCTTAGGGAGAATAACCCCTGACCTACTTCTGTTGACCTCCAAGTGTATAGTCATTTGTCATGTGTAGCAAGCAGTAAGTTTGGGATATATTTGGAGGAGGCAACTTGGGAGAAATCTTTCTGTTTCCCACATTTTTGTACTCCAAAATTTTACCTAACTACCTATTTATTTATCTGTCTTCAGGATAAACATTATTGTTAAGAACATCCTTATTGTCTCATCCTCGTATTATGACTGAATAGCATTAGAACTCTGTATATCTTTAGTGAAAATATTGGTTCCATTGATTATCTCTATTTGTTTTTTAGTTGTATGTGGCATGGTTTCTATGGTCATTGAGTCCTATGTTTACTTGGTCATAAGTTTTTTTAACGTGCTCAAATATGTACTTGTTTCCCTCTGAGTTTAGAACAGAGCAATCTTCTTGGGATCCTCCTTAATAAATATCCTAGAGTCATTCAACATGTGTGTGTGTTAGATCTATTTCCTATGTTCATGCCCAAGCTGTGGTATTTTCCATCACTTCATGCATGTGAAAGGTGGACATGAATAAAGAAGGCCTCAGAAGAATTAATGCATTTCAATAGTGATATAGGAAGAGAATACTGGAAGTACTGTGACCCACCAGAAGAACAAATATACATCTGTGTTGGAAGAAGTACAGGCAGATACTCTATAGAGGTGAGGATTTTAAGACTTTGCCTCACTTACTTTGGACATATTATTAGGATTATTCTGTCCCTGGAAAAGTACATAAAGTAGAAGTTCATCGCTGAACAAGAAGACTCTCAATAAGATGAATTGACACAGTAGTTGCAATAAAGATCTCAACCATAACAGCAGTTCTAAAGATGATATAGGACCAGAAGAACAGCAACAATAACATTATGTCATTGTACCTGTGTCCCACATTTAGTTTATCCCTTCAACTATTGATCATTTATTTATTTCCATTTATTTATTATTTCCATTTTCTGCCTTTTGTGAACAGTGTCAATATAAGTATTGGTGTAGATGTTGCTGCTTTCAGAATTTTGGTATTGGAATAATTTTAATATTAGAAAATTGTATTTTTAAGAGTAGAAAGAACTTCGTAAAACATATTACTTTTATAGATATGGAAACGGGGTTGTGGTAGTTACATAATCTGGTGTCAATTTGAGGATTAAGAGTGTAAGGGTGGAGTCTAGCCTGTCAATCAGGATATAGCCAATGATGCCACTGTGTGGGCATTGCCTTCTCCTGAGGGTTTTTGGAATTCCTGTATTTTTCCTCCTTGGAGGTGGGAGACACTCTCTCTCTGCTGACTCCTTGTGAGACATCCCTGTTGAGAATACACATAGAGAGAGGTTGATGGAGCCAGACCTCTGGAGCCAGAAAAGCCTCATAGAGACTCCTATCAGTGCTGAGATGCTTACAACTCCACTGGATCCACAAGACTTCCCACTCACTGGCCTGTATCTTCCTGAATTTGGCATCATTGCATGTGATTTATAAGACTGAATAGGATTTTATAGCTTGGTATCATACATATGGGCTAATATTGGACTTATGGACTTGATCTGGACCAGGCTGGGATGTTTTCTCTATATTCAATTGCTCTTGTATATAAACCTCTCTCTTATACACATATGAGTGTCCAGGGATTTGTTTCTCTAGTCTACCCAGATTAACATATGGGTCCAGACAAATCAGGTTACTTGCCTAAGATTGCCTAGGGCTTAATTTTGCAGCTATATGAGACTGCAGAAAGACTTATTTGAAGTTCTTCCTCATCATTCTATGTTCAAAGAGAAAAAAAACCTGTATCTTAAGGCCCATTTCAAACCATGCAGTAGATTGAAATGCCAAGTCTCTTTCTCCATGTGTGTTAGGCTGGGTTGTCTAGAGATAAAAAAAAAACCCATCAACACTCATCTATGTATAAGAAGGAACTTAATGTCAAGAAGTAAGTTTATGTCAAGAAAGCATTCCAGCCCAGTCCAACTTAAGTCCATGGGACCCACGCTAGCCAGAGCCCTTCTCAGACTCACATGGCAGGGGTGCGCAATCTCCTGGATTCAAGGTTGGTGGAAACACGACAGGGAGTTGACAGCTCTCAGGATAGGGTGGCTCACATGGGGCCAACCCTGGAGGCAGACACAGCATCTCAGTGAAATCCCAGTGAGGAGGAAGTGAAGGGGCAGAAAAAGAGGGGAGAGTTCCCAGTTTCTTCCTTATAGAAACTCCACAGTCCCTAGGAAGCATAATCTAGCTCTGATCTGATTTACAGGTTGGACTCCAACCCTATGCTTTCCTACAACTTCAAGTTGACATAAAATCTAACTACCACACCATCTGTCCATCTTTCTGTCTATCTCCTGTGTGAATTTACTACTTAAATTCTCTCAATTTGCAAATGGGTTTACTTTCATGTGACCATACAAGTTATATCATGAAACAGTATGGAGGGTTCCACTGGTTTTGTGACAATCATTTCTGTTACTTTTTACATTATAAAAGATTAAAATTACAGGTGATAGGTAGTATTTATAAGAATTGCATGCATTTCTGAGCTTATTGTTATTAAATCACAGTGTTTTATGCATTTGGAGGCATTCATTTACCTTCCTGAAGGTTTACTAGTTTTAAGGTATGTGAAAATGTTTGAGCTAGCTATAAGATCTCTAAGAAAAAACCATAGGAAAAAGTGCTAATGAAAAAAGACCAAATGGAATATTTGAAATGAGACTCAGTGTTGAAGATGATGAGCAAAGAAGAAAAATCAATAAGAATAAAATGTAATGAATGAACAAGCAGTATATAAATTTAAGAGGATGTATGGGAAAATCATTAAAACTCAGAATTTAGGAGAGGAATATTTTGGGAACAGTTTTAAAATATACTTACTAAATCCCCTCAAAGCTGTCAAGAGAAAAGTTTCTCTGGGTTCACTGTAAGAGACATATAAACCCAAATGTAAAATCATTTGGGTATAAATATGAAGAAAATAACCCATAAAGTATATACAAATGAGCACAAGTTAGGAACGACTTTCACATCACTAGATGCCAAGATGAAATCACCACCTGGAAATCATCCAGGCTACTTTCAAATATTTGGCCGGATAAACCAATGCATCAATATTTTATTAATAGCTACAATTAAGTTCTGCTTAATACATATGTTGCACAGAAGATGACCAAGTTATTATTAATTTCCCATGTGGAAAAATGAAAGACCAACGGATGTTTGGCAGAGTCACCAACATATTAAGGTACCACATTCTGGGATTTTGACCTAGTCAGGAGTGATCTCAAAGGAAGAAAAGCAGAGAAAGGATTAGTTGGACCTGGAACATAGATCACACAAAATTTTAGAGTTCTTTCTTAGAGCTTTATTTTTTTTCTCTTGGATTCAGAATCTAGAATGAATTTTGGAGTTAAGTTTTAATTGAAATACTGATAAATTTGAGAATATATTAAGTAGGGGCACAGCCTAGATAGGGCCATATCTATGACCCTACTTAGGTAATAGATAATCTAGTGGTCAATCATAGGAGGAAAACTTGAAGAGATTAGATTCACCATTTAACAAGGAATAATTGCTGTCCTATAATTTTCCAGGGGAGGAACTGTGCTCTGGGAATATAATAGGGAGTAAGGCAGAATCCTCTTCTTTATTGAGCCACATTTTAATGGTGGGTAGATTGTTTTAATGCAGTATATTAATATTTATAATATAGATTAGGACTGAGTGCTATGGAAAGGGCCCTTGATGGAGCTTTGTTAGGGTACTGAGGGGATGAATTAGAAAGAATGAGCAGGAATGGGAAGAAGGTGCTACAAATAGAGGGCCTGTGTTAATGTCCTTACAAGAGGGAAAGGTGGGTTTGATAGATTTTGTGTTAAAGATCAAGAATGGTGAAGGAAACAGTTAAGAGATAAGGAATTGACTATTATTTGGTGAGAAGTAAGAATTTATCAGAGGTGTGTATATTTTTAAAATGAAATGCGTATTTATTTTGGAAATATAATTTAGGCTGATGCAATGAGAGAAGGCAAGACTGGAAGCAGGACAGTCTCAAAGGACACCAGGACTAACTCATGAGAAAGATGTAATGAAAGAGAGATTGGAGAAGAATGGGCAGTTACTAAATGTTACTAGGTATATAAGGAGGTAGAATTGACCTAACTCAATGTTTGACAAGACATTAGGTTGTTGGTGTTAGGTGCTATTGAGTCAGTTCCAACTCATAAACACCCTATGCACAACAGAACAAAACATTACCTGGTCTTGTGCCATCCTCACAATTGTGCTTATGTTGGAGCCCATTGTTGCAGGCACAGTGTCAATCCATCTTGTCAAAGGTCTTCCTCTTTTATGTTGCCCCGATACTTTGCCAAACATGTTGTCCTTTTCCAAGGACTGGTCTCTCCTGACAACATGTCCAAAGTACATGAAATGAAGTCTCTCAATCCTTACCTCTGGGAAGTGTTCTAGCTGTACTTCTTCTAAGACAGATTTATCTGTTCTTTTGGCAGTCCACAATACTTTCAATCTTCTTTGCCAGGACCATAATTTTTGGGTCTTCCTTATTCAATGTCCAACTTTCCCATGCATATGACACGATGGAAAATATCATTGCTGGGGTCAGGCTCCCCTTAGTCCTTAAAATTACATCCTTGCTTTTACACACTTTAAATATATCTTGTGAGCAGATTTTCACATATTTGAAAGACTGTAATTTGAAGACTCTATGGGCACATGACAAAAGTGAGACCATTAAATAGAATCAAGTGTATAAGCATAAAGAATTTCCAAACCATGAACATAATTCATCAATAGGATGGACTTACTTGGGAGGCCTTGGGACTGTGTCAGGCTGGGTTGACTACAGAAACTCCAGTGACACTCATATATGTGTAAGAAATACCTCTATTTTAAGAAGTAATTATATATCAAGAAAACATCTCAATTTTGTATCAAGAAAACATCTCCACGAGGCCAACTCAAGTCCAGTACCAGTCCATGAGTTCCTCTTCAGACTCATTCAGGAATACCTCAGGTTGGTGGGTGCAGAGTTTTGTGGATCCAATGGCAGTGGACAGATTACAGGGCTCTGGCAGCAATCAGAGTCAACCTGCAGGAAGATGAAGGCAGAGAGAGAGAGAGGCACTCCCAAAGACCTCCTTATGAGAAGGCCATGCCCACAAGTAGGCAGTGTAAGGAGACCTGACTGATAGGCTGAATACCAGCCCTACACTTTTATTTATCTTCATATTGATGTGAAAGATTGTAACTACCACAGGGCCCATGGAAATCAATGGATGATTCCAAGAAGTCAGCACATGAGTCTATTTGGGATGCTGTAGACTGTACAGTACAGAAGATTCTCCCCAGTGATGTCCAGTCTAGATGACTTTAAATGTATATTCAGGATCTGAGATGCTGTCAGGTCTCCCAGACTATCTTCAAGTTAGTAATAATATTCTGACATTAATCTAGGTATTTGAAAAATAATTCAGATCTCAACAAGCACTCACAGATTATTGTATCTGCACTTACTATTCTGAAACGGAGGTATTTAAGAAGACATGGAGAGAAACTACAAATAAATACTTTCTTTTCCTACCAAAGACCATTTCAAGTTTATATCTGTCCACCATGCTAATTTTGGAATGAAGAAATGAGTTCGGGGGTTTAACCCAGCCTCTCAGCTTCAATATGCTTTGTTCACTGGCTTCATTATCTTTAATCTTTAATCGGAGCAGGTATTAACATCATTTAACCCACGCAGTTTCTTAGCTCTTGTTTTCTGACAAATGTTGCTGAAACAAGATCACACAAACAAGATAAAACATCAAGGGAATTTACTGCAATCAAGCCACAGAGTAAATACATCTGCATCCAGTCTCTGGTTCAACTTTTTTCTTATAGATTCTCAAATCTCCAACTTGGTAACTTGTGTTGGGAGTGCTTTATGATTAGGGACTGAGGTAGTTTATTGCACCAACTTGGCCAATAAACACATGTGGGGTTAATTGAAGGGTAGAGGGATAAATGGCTCGGTGAGCCTCCCCTTTCTAGTTCTCGGGTCTCTTGATTTCTGATGGTCGGACCAGGTGCAGCTGCCTTAGCCAGTTCACTGCTTTTGCTTGGAAGGCTCACTTCCTGCAAGATAACCCTTAGCAGAAGCCACATGGACCTACCGTGATGTAGCCCTAGGTGCTGGAGCAGCCGTGTGGAGAAACCCAGAAATCCTGAGATGATTACCCTTTCACTGACTCAGCTTTCCCCCTGAAGTCGGCATCATTGCGTCTGCTTTGTGAGATGGAGGAGGACTTTGTGGATTGGTGTTGGACATATGGCTTAATGCGTTAATGTTGGACTTGAGGGCTTGGGCAGCACTGGCTTGGGATGTTTTCTTGATGCACACTTAACCTTTATATAAAACTCTCTCTTTTACGTGAGTTTCTGTGGATTTGTTTCTCTAAAGGACCCAGACTGACACAGGGACTCAGAGTCCTGTTCTGCTCTTATTGTTGTTTCCTTCTCCTAATCCATAATGGTTGCCTTGCTCCTGCAAGCAATTTAAAGGTTCAAGACTGTATGACATTTATTTTTAACCAGAGCATATATCACTCACATTCCTTGATAGGTTAACAGACTCACAGATATTGCGATATTCCATGGCATAAATCTAAACTTTAAGGGATATTACACTCTTTAGCACTCTATTTACTTTATGAATCTCTGCAGGTATGTTAAAGCATACCTGTTGTCATGAAATTGATTCTGGTTCATGGTGACTCTGTGTGTTACAGAGTAGACCTGCTTTGTACCAATTTCTTGGGTGGAATCTTTATGGAAGCATATTTACAGGCCTGTTTCCTATAGTGGGTAGATTTGGACTAACTTTTCTGTTAGTAATCTGGTGTAAGCCATTTGCACCACCCAGGCACATATTGAAAATACCTAGATCAGCTTCTTTTGATGCTATTGCACATATAAAATTGCAGCATAATGTCCATCAGTGGAAGTAGCCCAAACACTGAAATGGGACCTAGTGGAGACATAGACACACTCACCACTTTGGTGACAGTGGCATAGCATCAAGACTTATATTCCAGGCAGGTGGTGGCCATGAAGGTGGTGGTACAGGAAACCAAATAGACAGTTTGACAAAAGGACCTCATGGGCCCTTTGATCTGATTTGAGCTGCTCTTGCCTACTTAGTTTGTAAGTCTGGTTGCCATCCTCTCTGGTACTTGTGTGAACTATCTAATGTTCTTTTACTTAATTCATTTTCTATTGCAAATCCATCAGGGTTCCTTTATGTTGCTTGTAACCAAGAATCTTAATCAATGGAGGATAACACAAAGGTGTGTGATTGATGTAGTTTTGAATACTAAACAAGAAAGAAGTTGCATCATTTGTCTATGATTTCTCTGCTCTCTGTTAAATTCTAATGAAATAAGTGTTCTTATGAGATATAGGAAATTGAATATGGAGAGTTGGGGAGAGCTGAGTTACTTACTGTTTTGTTATTGTAAATGGGCAAAGATAATCAGAAAGGAAAAGCAGGAGTAGAAACCACTTCATACTGAAGCATGTATTACCCTCCTTTGACTAATTTGCATATGAAAATAGAAACTTAAGTTTAACCAAACCTTTAATTAAGACACAGTGCAAAGGTTTTCAGGAACAAGCTAATTCATCATGTTGTCACATTCTACTGCACATATCCTCACCCGTTGCAGTTACAACAGAGTCAAGGTGGGCCCATGTGTGTCAGAGTAAAAATGTGCTTGATAGGGTCTTCAAAAACTGATTTTGGGGGGAAGTAGATTGCCAGGCCTTTCTTCTGAGGTACCTATAATAGCTGTAGGTATACTGTAATAGCAGTTAAGCACCTTATGATTTGTGCCACCCAAGGACTTCTACTAATATGTTAGCTACCCACAGGTTTTCCTTCACTATTTCTTCTGTTCTGAATTGTAGAATTCTAGACTGACAGTTCAGAATTCCAGGAAAAAGCCTGATGTTTACCTGTCCACAAACAAGGGAATAGTAGAGTTTTGGCTTAAGTTGCAGAGTTGTTCTGTTGACAGCTGACTGCTTAGAGTGAACTAGAGTTAAAGAAGTAATATCATTACTTGTTATATTAACATAATTGATTTTTCCTGGTTTACTTGCTTGTTTAATTAGTATTGTCGGCACTTATTGAAAAATAATGTAGGAATTATTGTCATATGTTTCCAGTTAGCCTACTAGTCCCACAGTCTGTCATCCATAAAAGAGTTTTTGTCTCCATCAAAGCTATTAATGTGTGAAAAGGTACTGGCAGAATAGAGTTCCGGGGATGTGATAAACACATTTTCAGAGTTTAATAGGTCTAGTTAGTGTGGAAAGCTTTATGCAGATCGTCTTGAATAGAACAAGGTACACCAAAGTAAACATGGTAATTGTGTTTTTCTTATAAATTACATTAACCAAAATTTGGTCTCTAGTTTCTCCCACTAAAATAATTAGAGAGTCTTGATGATATAATGCTATTTATAATCCATTCCTTCATTTGCTCAGTCAACAGCAAACATACACGTCCTGCTTATATATATGACAGATTCTATGCCATTCCTTAAGGATTCAAAGATAGGACAAGATCCAATCCACGATCTCCAGGAGTTCATGACCCATTTCTGGAGAAGCATAGCCTCAAATATGCTGCATGGTCATTGGTGTTTGTTAGTTCAATGCCCCCAAGTAGCTTGAAATTCGTATTATCCCCTTTAGAATGACTCTGAGAGAACTTCAGGGGTTGTGTTCACTGTGGGAGAATTACTCATGCAATGCTTATTAGTGCAAATGGGAAAGAGGTGTAAATCCACAGCTATCAAGCTGAGAAAACAAACACTCCTTCTTTGACTTCTGTTGTTTGTTTTTATTTGTTCCGGGTTGAGTCAGGGAAACAATCAGGAAAATTACACATGTTCAATTGCCCAGTTGCTCCAGAACCCTTGGAGTATCTAATCAGAGTTAGTAATTAAAACAAAGCAAGGAGACTCCAATCCTGGGTTTAAGCACTATCAGGAGAAAAAGAAACCATCTGTGTGGGAAATTCATATGAGGAATCCTTTGTGGTAGATATGTTTTTCTACAAAAATGTGGGACCTAAAAGGAGAACAGTGTTTTAAAATTAATCTGGACTATGACAGATTGATCAGTCAACATTTAGTAAGCTCCTACTGTGCCCCTACCTGTGTAAAACTACATGGGAGTCACAGAATAACTTTATCTGGAAAGATAGGACCAATAAAGTGTAAGATGGGGCTTCATGGAAAAATTCCATTGGTTTTTCATTCTGTCTTTCCAGAAAAATTTTGAAGACCCTTCATATATGATTGAAACAAAGACAGGGACCTGCGATATGAAAATGGGATAAGATACTTGACATAAGAACATTGGCAGACATTGTAGGGCATGTGGGTTATAGTTCTGGGTAAGATGAATTAGAATAGGCTGGGTGCATGTAACCCCAAGTCTTAGTTACTTAAAACAACAAAAAAATGAAGGCCTTTTTCCATGTCTCCACTATCTTCAATATTACTATAAAGGGAAAGAGACAATTCAGTTGGGCTTTATGTTGGCAAATAAATGTTATCTTTTACAACTCTATGACAAAATGAGACTTGTAGGTCCATTCATCTACCAGGGAGTCAGGAATAAAATCCTAGAGGGGGTCCCTGGATGGTGAAAATAGTTAATACACTTGTCTGCTAACCCACAAGCTGGAGGATAAGGGCCACTCAGAAGTACCTCTGCACAAAAGACCTAATCTACTTCCAAACAACAACCATTGAAAACCCTATTGAACACAGTTTTATTTGTACATACATGGGGTCTCCTGAGTCAGAATCTATCCCAGGATAATGGAGGGTGGTGAGTATGCACACCTGGGAATTTTTAGCAAATGGCACTGGTATAATGGCTGAATCAGACTGCACCAAGGCAGTGTGTTCAATAAGGGCACTTTAAACATTAAATTCAACTGGATACCTCTACACCCTGGGAGATTTTACTGCCAGCTTACTATTTCTCATCTTGGGCCTGCATCAGAATCACCTGGTGGGCTTGTTTTACCATAGTTCACTGAGTTCCACTCCCAGAAGTCTGGGTTCAGTACATGTGGAGTGGGAACTCCAAATCTGTTTTCCTGTTATGTTCTCAATTGATGGTGATACTGATGATTCCATAATGGCACTTTGAGAACCACGGGTCTAGGAAAATTCAAGGGAAGGCTTCTCTGTAACTGTTCAAGTCTTTGGCAAAGTCATGTTAGTCTCAATTGTGTTCTGGGGAATGGATACAGAGCCATGCCCACACCCCACAGTCGGGGTAATCCTGAATTTACAAGGTCTGACTCAGCCTCGGTAGGCAGCTCCAAGGGCTGCTGTTTTTCCTCGCTTTTTGGAAACTTCCTTATGGCAGAGATCATCTTTCTCTCATTGGCTAGAAGCATTCTGAGACATTTCTTCAGAGTCTATGCCCCCAAATGTAAGACCCAAGGAGAAGGATTTCTTCCTCTTTTCCATGATCTAAGTCTGGTGTTCCAAGTCTTCATTTACTTCTGTGGGACCTTCCTTTTAATAGGTTCACTGACAAATGAAAAATATCCATGTCTTTTTTGGAGCGCTTTGCCTCAACTCAGAGATGAGTGACCCCCATTGTATAATAACATCAGAAAAGATCATTCCCCATCTTTTAAAAAAATGATAAACACAAAGCAACGAGGGAAAGGGGTGGGAGGCTCTTCCCATTGCATCTCTCCATCTGAACTGCAGAGAAAGCATGGTTCCTTTAGTTCTAAATCTTTTCTGGGATCTGGGCTGTTTGAACTTAAGTAAAACCACATGTGGTTCATTAGCCCTTCAGTCCATATTGAGTTTCACCAAGCCCACCCAAGTTTCTGTGGTCCTCTCTCCAGAGCATACTCTGTCCTGCCTGCATTCTCCTCATTCTCAAGCCCCTGGCTTCCTGAGATCGCCAGCTTGAATGAGAGTACGCTGCAGGTAGGACACTACCTCAAGCAGGACACGCCCTACAAGGGAGACTGTCAAAAAGTACCTCTGGCCTACAGCACACACCATCCTCTGCATAATCACCCATCACACGTCTGCTCTGTGTTCCCATCCTTTCACTGGCCTCAGTTTCCTGCTGGTGTGGGCGTACAGTCCAGGGAAGTTGACTTTCCAGAAAAGGGAGTTGTCTGCAATGGAAGTCACTAAAAACTCTCCCTCCTGTGATTGGGACAACTGTAACTTTGAAGGAACTGTTTTCTGAGTTTCTTCCACCCCTGTTAAGATTTCAAAGTTTTAAGTCATAGTTCAGGCTGAAGGTATCATGCATTTCTCATTTCAAAATCATATTTAATAATAAAATTAAAAATTAAACTAGCAAAATGCAGATTTTCCTCGATATGATTTTGAAAGAGACTCATTCCCGAAATCAGTATGGAAAGAGCCATTTTTATCCTTATCCTCTCTATTCTTTCTACCAATATATTACATTCCGTTGGAAAGATCCTCTAATAAAGACTTGAGATCACTTTTCAGGTGAATACCTTCTTTCTTGTTATTCTGATTTTTAGAATTAGATGGTTTAATTGTTTTTGTTGATCTACAGAAATGCAGCTTATAGCAATCTTACATAGAAAAATTTATCAAATTATCTATTTAATTTTCGTTATGTTCTCTGAGGATTCTGGGTTTTCTGTGTATACAATTATATTGTATGAGCAATGATAGTACTTTTGTTTCTTTCTGACTAGTATGTTTATGTTTTTTTCCATTTTCCTGCTGTGCTAGCAAGGGACATTCACTCAATATGGAAGAGAAGCAGTCACTGTTGTCCTTGTTTTTGGTAGAAAAGCAAACAGTTTAATTTCTCTCAATTGCTTGGTAAAGTGGAGGGGCAGTGAAAGAGCAGTGTTTTATTCTGTTATGCATAGGGTCAGTATGGGTCAGAACCAACTCAACAGCTAACAGCAACATTGCATAAGATATTTATTACAGGCACACATTAAAGGAGTTTCCCTCTATTCCTACTTCAATAGTTCTCTCATGAATGTCATTTTCTGTGTGCCTTTTCTGTATTTACTGAGATCACAGTTTTTCATTTCTTATTATTCATATGTGACATTACAGAAATAACTTGTCCAGCAGCAAATTAAACCTATATTTCTAAAATTAATTGATTTCATCACTATGTATTAACTTTAAAAAATAAATTGTGGGATTTAGCTTGCTAACTTTTATTTTATAATTTTATTGCCGTAAAATATGTATGATAAAAAGTTAGCATTTTTAACTATTTATAAGTGTATGGTTAAGTAATGTCAATTTTACTCACCAGGCTGTGATACCATCACTACTATATCCTTCCGAAATTTTACATCACTTCAAACAGAAATTTAGTAACTTTCTAGCAGTAACTCCTATCCCTCCTCCCTTTGAAACTACCAATAAACATGTTGCATAGATAATTCATATAAACAGGATCATATATTTTCGTTTGTGGCTAACTTATTTCACTTAAGATAATGCTTTCAAAGTTTATCCACATGTTACCATGTATCAGAACTTCATTTCTTTTTATGATTGACTAATACTCCATGATATGTCGATATTACATTTTGTTTATCTGTCTTTTGATGGACATTTGATGTGTTTCTACCTTTTGTCTGTGGATTATGAGTATCTGTTTGAGTCCCTGTTTTCAAGTCCTTGGATAAATACTGACCGAGGAGTCAAATTGTGAACATATTTGTTTAGAGCAGTGGTTCACAAACTTCCTAATGCCGTGACCCTTTAATACAGTTTCTCCTGTTGTGGTGACTCCTCCAACCATAAAATTATTTTTACTGCAACTTCGTAACTGTAATTTTGCTACTGTTTTGAATCAGGCGAACCCTGTGAAAGGGTCGTTCGACCCTAAAAGGGGTCGCCACCCATAGGTTGAGAACCGCTGGTTTAGAGTGTTGCATCTCTGTACTTGAGTGAGTTTGGCTTATAATGTTCCTTTCCTATGCTATCCCGGTCTTGTTTTGTGTTAAGACATATGCACCCATGTAATAGAGTGTGTTTGTAAAAATGTATGCACTGACATCTAACAACTACTGATTAAATGTTTTAAATTATTTTGTATTTTTATTATATTCTGTATTATCTACTTTTCTATAAGTGTTAGGTTGTTGTTAGGTGCGATGGAGTTGTTCTGATGCACAGTGGCCCTATGTACAATAGTATGAAACAGGGCCTGGTCTTGAGCCATCCTCACAATTGTTGTGATGCTGGAGCCCACTGTTGCAATCCTTGATCTTCATCGGCAAAGACTTCAAGTCCTCCTCACTTTCAGCAAGTAGGGTTATGTCATCCACATACCTCAGGTTTTTAATAAGCCTTCCTCCAATCTTGATGCCACATATGCCTCCTCATGTAATCCAGCTTCTTGGATCATTTGCTCAGCATACAGTTTGAATAAGTAAGGCAAGAGGCTACAACCCAGATGCACACCTTTTCACAACCATGCAATATTCCCTTTTGCTGTTTGCACAATTACCTCTTGATTCATGTACAAGCTTCACGTGAGCACAATGAAGGGTTCTCAAATTCCCATTCCTCGCCAGGTTATCCAGCGTTTATGATGCTCCACAGTCAAGTGCCTTTGCTTAGTCATCAAAACACAAGAAAATACCTTTCTAGTACGTTCTGCTTTCAGCTAACCTGCTGTCTGCAATGATATTTCTGGTTCTAAGTCCTTTTCTGAATTCGACCTGAATCTCTGGCAGTTCCCAGAAACTGCTGTACAGCTGAAACCTTTGTTGTATAATCTTCAGCAAAATTTTAGTTCCATGTGTTAGCCATAATATTGTTCTAAAATGTAAGCATTCTGTTAGGTCACTTTTCTTTGGAATGAGTACAAATGTGGGTCTCGTCCAGTCAGTTGACCAAGTAGTTGTCTTCCAAAATTCTTGGTACAGATGAGTGAGTGCTTCTAATGCTTCATCAGCTTACTGATGCATTTCCATTGGTATTTCATCAATTCCTGCAGCCTTATTTTTGGCTAATGCTTTCAGTGGAGCTTGATTTTCTCCCTTCAGTACAATTGGTTCTTAATCCTTCAATACAACAAATTCTTGATCTTGCTATTGTGAGGTGCTGGAAAGTCAGCTCTGATTCATAGTGACTCTGTTTACTGCAGGATAAAACACTGTCATATCCTGTACCACTCTCACAGTTGCTGTATTTGAGTCCATATTGCAACCATTGTGCCAACCCATTTTGTCAAGGATCTTCCCCTTTTTTGACTGACCCTCTCCTTTACCAAGCATGCAGTCATTTACTAGGACTAGTCTCCCTTGATATCATGTCCGAAGGATGTGAGCTATAGTCTCATCATCCTTGCTTCTATGGAGCATTCTAGCTATACTCACAAGACATAAATGTTCATCATTTTTTCAATCCACAGTATATTCAATATTTCTTCAGAATAAAAGATATAAAACTTTAAAATGTTGATAGAAGGATAGAAAGAGGGGAAGATATTGGCTTTTGGATATGTTGATCAAATAAAAATAAGACAGTATAGCAGATGCTGTTAGTGTTCTATGGATTTTGGCACACACCATTCTCTCACATCATCTTACTTCAAATAACTGCAACACCCCATGTGAGAGCCATTTTATTTTTTAATGATTTTATTATATAAATATATATGCACATACATACCTGTGAGAGGGCTTCCAAAAGTTCATGGAAAAAATGTAATGAAAAGATAATAGAATTGTTCCACAAACTTTTGGAAGCCTCTTGTATATTCTTATATTATATAATGCAAAGCATCTTCCAGTTAAATATTGTATTTTGAATCCATGTCATACAACAGAACATGCTGCCCAGTCTTGCATGATCTTCATGATTGTTGATAGGTTTGTGTTAATCTTCCAGCACTATATTGGACAACATTTAGTTATAATCCAGAGAGTTTTCATTGACTTATTCTCAGAAGTAGATTGTCAGACTAGGTCTTCCTTCTTGGTCTGTTTCAGTCTTGAAACTCCATTGAATCTTGCCCACCCTGAAAGACCTTGCTGGTATTTGAAATACCAGTGGCATAGCTTCTAGCTTCATACAACACACTAACGACTACCGTGTGACAAACTGACAGATAGGTGGTGGCCTAAATAAACTACTTGAGCTAATCTTCTTGACTAACATATTCTTCTGGAAACATCCATCCAGAGTCAGGGGGTTCCGTAAGGCATTCGAAGGTGGAACAAAGATCAAAGACTCACTTTCCTTATCTTCTCACCTTGGCTCAGTTTAGTTCTCTCTCTTCTCCCTGTTCCTTCATATGGTGAAGTTTTGCAAGCATAGCACAGTTGTTCTGTCTAAGTAAGTTGAAATCAAAAGACTCAAATAACTGCATGATGAGCACCTAATGGATGGGATGTCACATTTAACAAGATAAAGACTTAGAAGGAAGGTTGAGCTTTCTATAGCACTCTGAGAACAAAAATCCATTTCTGATTGATTTATTTCTTCACATTCCACACACTCCTCACATCCCTCTCCTCATAAATCTGGGCAGCAATCTACTTAGGGTTTCAAGTAATGTGTCTTTGCCCTGGATTGTCTTCCAGAAAACCTTGACAAGAGATGCAGTTTTATAGATTTTGGACTATGTCAGCACTATATTTAGTGTTCCAATAATCTATCAGAGAGTTCTCATAGGGTACTGACAAAAGCAGTCAGAAAGGAGATAAGAGCAGACAATGAATGCTGAAGGAACTGCCCATTGGAGCTAATGTTCAATACCTTTGGGGGGCAACTTATCACTCAACAATCTGTGTGAGTAATCACCAAAATAACCAGGTGTGTAGGGGCCATGTTGAAGTGGATAGTGTACCATTAGTTAGCTCATACTTGTACAAACGTTGCTTGGCAGGATTTTGGTCTCAAAAGATGCTAAATTAATAATTTTGTGAAATCTCCAATTTTGTAGATATTTCTTACTAACTTAAAAAAATTGGAAAACACCATGTGGGTCATACCAAAGCTCTTTGTGTGCCAGCAAGGCTTGTGGGCTGCCAGTTTGCTACATCTGTTGTCCATTTAAAAAATAAACACATACACAAAAGCCAGTTGCTGTGGAGTAGAGTACATTTTAACTCTGTATTAGTCTAGTTACTTTGGAGAAACAAATCCACAGTGACTCATGTATAAGAGAGAGTTTTATGTAAAGAAAAGGTGCATCACAAAAACATCCCAACCCAATGCTGCCCAAGCCCACAAGTCCAACATTAACCCATTAACCCAACACCAGTCCACAAAGTCCTCCACCTCACAAAACAGAGGCAATAATGCCAACTGCAGGAGGAAAGCTGAGTCCGTGAACATGTAAGCATCTCAGCACTGGCAGGGGTCTCCACATGGCTGCTCCAGCACCCAGGGCTGCATCGGGATAGATCCATGCGGCTTCTCCTTGGGGATGTCTTGGAGGAAGTCAATCTTGCAAGCTGAAGCAGGGAACTGCTAAGGCAGCTGCACCCGATAGAACCATCACAAAACAAGAGACCCGAGAACTAGAAAGGCGAGGCTTCACCACCCATTTATCCCTCTGCCTTTCAACCAGCACCACATGTGATTATCGGCCAGGCTGGCACAATTAACTAACTCAAACTCATAGAGACTAGAGACCCCACGTGTGTCAGAGTAGAATTGTGCTCCATAGAGTTTTCATGAATGTGAGCTTCTGGAAGCAGACACCAGGCATTTCTTTCAGGGCACCTTTGGGTGGACTTTAACCTGCAATACTTTGTTAGCAGCCTAGTGTATTAATCTTTGCAATACCCAGGGATACCACAACTCGTAGGAGAGAGTCAAGCATACTGACTGCGAGGACCAGCCCTGGCTAAACTACAATTGTCCTTAACCCCAGCAGAAATGTTGCCTTTATAACACATTGGTATATGAAATCCAGAATTTAAGCAAGCATTTGTACATTCCCACATCTAAGTCAAATAAACTGCCTCTTGTTTCACTGGTGCCTGGAGCTTTGACCCATTTAAGCCTGGTAGTAAAATAGCAATATGGGAGTGTTGGTGGTGGTGTTTTGGTTGGAAGGAAATGAAAGGAGTTGGAGGGAGAGGGTGAGAGGAGGGGCAGTGAACGGGAACTTCCTGGAAGACAAAGTTCACCAGTTTCCCTGGAAATCAATTTAAGGTCAACAAATGACATGAATTAAAATTCTCAGTGAATTGCTAAGTGGTTTTGTAAACAAAGCATAAAAAAAATCCCCTCTCATTGTTTTCACTTTTGCTGGGAATATTTTACTCCTGGGTTTCCATGAATTCAAGTAAACCATCTACTACAATTGGTGCAATTCTCAAGATCTGGAGGCAGCCAACTGGTCATGTGTTCTTCACTTAACAGAGCATCTTGTTAGAGTGCTGGCCAAGTCTTCTTTGGCAGCCTAGCTTCTTTGGAGGACCTAGGAGGAAGAAGACCTCTTCATTACAGAAACGCATTTTTTTGACACTTGTTAGTTGCCATTGTATCACCACCAACTCAGGGTGACCATATTTTTAAATGCATAGATTCCTTTCAGGCTTCTTTTTTCACTGGCCATGCCTTGTAGCTGTCAGGTGCCATCAAGTCAGTTCTGATTCATTGTGACCCTTTGTACAACAGAAGGAAACACTGCCCAGTCCTGAGCTATCCTTACAACTGTTCTTATGTTGTAGCCCATTGTAGTAGCCACTGTATCAATCCATCGTATCAAAAGTCCTCCTCGTTATCACTGGCCCTCTACTTTACTGAGCATGATGTCCTTCTCCAGGGACTGGCCTCTCCTGACAACATGTCTAAAGTACTTGCCTCTAAGGAGCACTCTGACTTTACTTCTTCCAAGATAGATTTGTTTGTTCTTTTGGTCTTTCTTACTGGTAAATATATGTACACTTAGCTGAATCTGAGAATCACTTTCATTATAGTATTTGGAAGACAGAATGTGAGATAGAGGATGTATGGGCCAACCATATTTACCAAAAGGTATTAGCATTAGGGGCTGGCCCTAATCCCAACTACATGAACAGCTGCCCCTCCCCCCAGAATAATTTATTTCAGAGGACAGCACTGAAGCTGCAGCTCAGGGAGAGGGATATGTCTGATCAGAGCACATGGGAGCGAATGAAGGGGGAGGAAGAGAGAGTGGAACACATCCTAGCCCACCAAGCCTTGAGGATGATATTCCCACTCAGTGCAACCAATCCACAGAGAAGACCTTATGGCCGGCCCCACTGTGAGACACAACATCCCTCACTGACCCATATCCTTACAGGGGACAACACTGGAGACACAATGTGGGAATTGCGCCTGATCTGATCCCATCATAACGAGGCAAAACACTAAGGGCATTCAACAGAACAGCAAGGGGAACAGAGCAATGAAGTCCCCAGGAAATACCAAAAATAGACTTTGGGGCCAGGGCTTGGCACCACATCAGATTCTATCAGAAAACATTTCTAAAGGCCAACAAACAGTCCTTGAACTAAAAAATTAAAAAAAAATGTTTAAAGAAAAAGGTATTGGCATCACTGAAGAGTCCATTGGCACAGGATAATTTGAAACAGGGAGAGTTAAGATTTTTTTTTTACATTAAAAATAATGCTGTGAGGAATAACCCTGTATAAAGATTGCTAAGCACATGTGAGTGAATTAAATTGAGAATTTTATTTTGTGAAGTCTTTTTTGTTGCTATTTTTGGGTATAGATGTGATAAGACTCCATGATGTCAAATTAATGCCATCTAATTTGGAGAAAGAAAAAGAGAACTGTCTTCTTTCAAAGCATCCAAATTGTATTACTTGTGTTTATTAACGTATAGAGTCCTGAAATTTGCTTGGTAAAAATCCATCACAGCAAAGGTCATCTTGAATATTATCACTTTAAAAGTCATTTTACTTATTCATATCCACCAAATTCTCTAACATATGAAAGGGGAAAAAGCAAATGAACAAACAAAAGCCCTCTGAGATATTATGCCATTTTTTTTTGTTTGTTTTGTTTTAATCATTTTATTTTATTTTATTTTTTTAAACATTTTATTAGGGGCTCATACAACTGTTAT
>NW_022111329.1:2846884-2881826 GCF_000313985.2 Echinops telfairi | reverse complement strand
TTGCCTCAGTGTGGCGGGGTCAGATCAGGTGCAATTCCCACACTGTGTCACTGGTGTTGTCCCCCGTAGGGCCATGGGTCAGTGAGGGGCATCACGTCTCATAGTGGGGCTGGCCATGTCATAGTGGGGCTGACCATGTATTATGCCATTTTATACATAAAAATTGACAGATATTTTAAAGTTTAGAGATTTAGGCTTAGATATTTTCAGGTTTAGGTTCAGTAGGTAGAAGCTTAGGACTTAGAACCATTCAGTAAGGAAATATTTATTGAGTACTGTGTCAGAGACTGGCTAGATATCTCCTTTGTTTCCAGCTGGTCCTGAGTCCATAACTGATTATTTTCCCAGTTTCCTTTGCAATTGAGTATGGCCCTATGACTGAGTTCTGACCAATAGAATTAGAGTATAAATACATAGACTTTTCCAAGGGCTGGCCCATAAGGAAATTTTCATGAGTTCCTACATGTTTGTTGATGACTAGGACAACGGCCATGGTGAGAAGATGGCAAAACCTTCATCAACTTGGATGTTCATTAACTTTGACTTACTATCCTCACTCCTTGCCACTGGATTGATTCTGACTTATAGTGATCCCATAGAGCAGGTTGGAACTGCCCATGGATTTCTGAGACTGTACATCTTTAAAGGTGTAGAGCAGAGAAGGTGGTGGCAATCTGATGCTGATACCACTATGCTACCCTAGTAAGGAGTAAATTCCTATTATGCCAACTTGTTGCTGGTTCAGGATTCTCTTGCTATATCAGCCAGTGTGACAGACAGATATAAACTCTTATCATGTAACTCATGTTGTTACAAACATCATCTTGAAATTCCAAAATCATTGTATTCTTCACTGAATTGTAGTTGTCTCCAGCTTCAAGGCCTGTGAAAACAGAGAGCTAGGGAACATTGAAACATGGCCTGTCACTTGCTGAAGTTGATGCCAACTGATAAGGCCCAGGATGTTCCACGTGATTTAGCCAAATACAGAAAACAGGTTGATTAGAGAAATTCTAAGTTTATTTCTGTGCAAGCTTAGCAGAAGGAAACAGTGGTGATGAAACTTTTCAAAACTGCCTCCGAGATTCAGTGATAAGCAAGCAAGCTATGTACCCTAAACTATATGGCAAGTTGAGGGAATGTTTAAGAGATTTATTACAATGAACAGAAGGCTTGCACAATGGGACAAAGGAGGCATGTTTCACATAAATGGGAAGCATTCTGTCACTCTCAAGGTCTCAAGATCCTTTGCTTATCTAAATAGCCTTGCTTGACCAGATGGTTTTGTTTGTCCGAACTTGCTGAATTGGATCATTCTTAAATTTAAAGAGAATGTCACTGCAAGGGTAAGGGGTGTATCAGGTTTTTCTGCAAACCAAGTTTTAAATAGACCAGATCAGAAACCGCATCACCTTCCTAGGATAATAGAGTTAGGTGACTCAATTATTACCTCTTGTATTAAAGTGACAGGTTAATTCCAAGCCACCAAAAATGTATCCTTTGATTCAGATCCTAAACCTACTTTATGAATGTGTGAGGTTTCTCAAGTGGGTAATACCTTGGTTCTTGGCTTCTCACGAGAAAGAATTCATGCAGCAACCTGGTTTGTAATCCAAATGAGTTTTTATGAAGGTTGGGAGAAGTTCCAAGTTCTACAGTCTTCAAAAAGTACACGCTATTTCAGGGAAGTGTGCCAAACTGCACTGAGGCTGCACTGGGGCCCACATCTGAACATTGGCAACTTCGTGGGACTGCACACCCACACGTGGTGAATTGAGGCCAGAGAGAGCACAGCAGGACCAAGTGGGTGCAGGAGCAGAGTAAAGGGAGAGAAGGGCCAGGGTATGTCAAACCTCTGCCTGGGACACATGGTTGAAGGTATCCTTGACCCCATTGGATGAATTAAGCCCACCTGGGCCTAGTTTGGACCACCCAGGTGTAATGCCCACCTGGCTCAGGGGCCTGAATTGGAGCATGCCTTGGGTGGCTAATGGTTGCCTGATTTCCTTCCCAATCTCCTGTAGGGGGCCAATGCTGGCATGGGAAGGACAACCTCCCTGTCCCGGTCTCTTAGCTACCTAACAAATGTTAATAAAATATTGCTATGAAATTATAGAAACTTAATAAAACATATCAAAATGTGTAGCTATTGTTTCTCAGCATATCTTTCAGCTAGATAGATACACTTCTGAAGGAGGTGTTTCCATCTCTTACCAATCGCCAAAGAATTCTACTCTCTTCAGTTTAACAATACTTTGGGCATCCTTGAAGGATGCAAGTCATGTTTCTTTGCAATGTTCCTTAAGCTTTGGGAACACCCCCAAAAAAGATCTATGAAGGAACAAGATCAAGGCTGTTGGTGGATGGAGTAAGCTTTTCCAATAGAATTCTCTTAAGACAGACCTGGCTAGCCTAGGAGAATAATCAGGCACACTGCTGTGATAAGGAAACAAACAAACAAAATCCTTGGCATTACTTTTAGACTTCTTTCCTGCCAATGCAATTTTCCATTTTCTTAAAACTTCTTCATAATAAGCCCCTCCTGATCATCCAGTGTCCTTGGAGAAAATCTATCACAATTACAAGTTTGGGGACCAAAGAAAAGAGTCTCCATGACCTCCTTAACTGATTTCTCTGACTTGAATTGCACTGGCTTAGCAGATCCACTTGGAAGCTTCTGTTTTAATTGGATCTTTTCCTTTGTTTGTTTTTGCAGGTGCCCTCACAAGACTAAGAGAAGTATATTACGGAGAGAACTTGTCTGCAGGCATCCACTGACCACAGAGACACATGGAAATAAAGTGTGTTCACACTTTCGAATAAGGCTGTGCATGTATAACTGGAAGCCTATTAACTATACTTTTGACTTACCCTTATATGCTTAGAACCCTCCCGAATTCACAGAAATTCTAAGAGGGAAGCCATATGTAAATTTAGTGTGCAAACATAAACCTGAATGTTCAAATGACTGACTGCTAACCAACTGTGTGGTTGGCCATTCTTCTCAGGCAAATGTTGCAGAGTAAGTTCAGGCATCTGACAGGGTCAGTCTCCTTTCCAGATTTCCAACATCCAGGCGATCAATATATCAGGAGTGCTTCTTTTTATAACAAGAAACCAACTAGTGCTGTGGAAATAAACAGAGCAAGAAATTCATAAGCCATTGTTAACAGATAAAAGGTACTTGTAGACAACTGATTAAACAAACAAAATTACTCTAAAAAACACAACACAGTTCAGTCAACTTCTGTTGCCCCCTTCTAGCCACAAATAAAACTGGGCCACCTGGGATTAAAAAATGTAAGGCAGCTAAGAGTGTTTTCATTACTTTTCCCTCTGGTGGTTACCCTTTTTGTCCAAGGGTCCTGCTCCCTTGACCTCTTTTCTCTCTCAAAACACAGTGAGATCTGATAAGCAGTAATAGGTACTTGTTGACTGACTATGTTTTGACAGGAACTTGTATTTATCAACACTTTGTCTTAAATAGGCTTGTGAAGTTAAGCCTTTTAGCTATAATTACTGGATCAAAGGTATTACCAGGGCAAGTTTAACAATAAAGTTTGAGAATGATGACTCTGGGTTTCAAAGACCCTTTGGAAAATATGTGTTTGAAGAGAAGGGTTATTTCTGAATCTCCTAATGACACAGGGAGGAGCCCCACTGGCTTTGTAGTTACATGTTAGGCTGCTAACCTCAAGGTTAGCAGTTTGACCACCAGCCACTCCATGGGAGAGAGATGAAGCTTTTTAGAATTACAGTTTCAGAAACCCACAGGAGCTGTTGTACCCTGTCCTGTGAGTCTGTTATGAGTCTGCATTGACTTGATGCTGGAGTGGGCTTGGTATTTTCTTTTAATGACACATGGAAGTGGATAATATGATCTTTATTTTACTTCTAAGGAAATTCATATAGCCCAAGAACGTCGAGCTAGTAAGTTCAGGAGCTAAGATTGGAGCACAGTTCTGCTTGACTTCCAATTTCATGCTCTTTCTACTACTGTACAAAAATAAAAAATAATTTATTTCTCCATGCTTCAGTATCTATAGTTTTACAAAGAGATCATTATCATTTCTAACATGGAATTAAAGCCAAGGGGCTTGTTTAAAGGTAGCCAATGAATACTACTATATATTTTTCCTTCTACCTTTTAAAAAGTTATCTTGTAAAATATATATAACAAAAATTTGCCAGTTTTTAGTGTATAATTCAGTGACATTAATTACATTCACCATATTGTACAACCATCACCACTATTCATTTGCAAGAGCTTTTCATCACCTCAGACAGAAACTCAGTACCCTTAAACAGTAGCAACTCATCTAACCTCTCGATCCCTAATAAACTTTAGTTTCTAGATATTTTCCTGTTCTAGATATTTCATAGAAATGGGATGATGCAATATTTATTTTTTATGTCTGACTTATTTTACTCAGCAAAATATTTTCAAGGTTCACTCATATTGTAACAAATCTGGGAACTTTATTATTATTATTTATTTGGGGGGAACTTTTTATTTTACAGCTGAATAGAATTTCATTATATTAGATGCCAGTTTTTTTTTGTAACCCACTCGTCTATTGATGCAGACATGTTGGTTCCATCATTTGCCTTTTGAGCATATTGCTATATGCATCACCATTCTAAATGTCTCATTGTTTTCTTCCAAATTTTGAATAGTCCAAAATCTTCTTTATAAAAAAGGAGTTCAATTCTTTTCCTGTTTGTAATGGTCCTTACTCTTGCCAGAAGTCATAAAAAATAAATGCAAACTAGACAGCGTATGTCATGTTACTTTTAAACCAGTAATTATTCATGAAAAGAAAAGGGGGGGGGATGCAGAGAAGTATTTTATGAGACAAGAGCCATGAATCTATGTCTCTGTCTTGGCGAACCTATGTCTTAGGGAGCAGGTTACAAGTTTACCATAATACTCTTTGGTTATCTGTTCAATTTCAACTCCAGGATCCATAAGACTTATCGGAATGTTTTTATGGCTTCAGGGAGGTTATCTCCATCTTAACAGAGCGATGGATACACAAGCCAGACCTCAGGAGAGATCAGAACTGAGCAATCAAATTAACATCTGTTAGAAATGACTTGGTCCAATCTTCAAGGTCAACAGATTCAGTGATGACAGAAGTGTCTAAATGGAGAGATGATAATCATTGACCCTGGAACCTTCTGGAGCTTGGCCAGCACCTGATGGGAGAAGGGTGGAGTGGGTTAATAAGGAGGCTTTTAGTGTGATAGCAAATCCATGTTAGAATGTTACTTCTTTCTTTCTTTTTTTTCAAAATTAAGGAAATGTTCAATGCATGCCTTGGCCACAGTGTTAGTGGTTAGAGATGAAACAAATCATTAATGTGCTCCTTGCCCACTACAATGTCCACCAGAATTATAATTCACAGTACTTGATAGATTTTAGTTTCACCCTCTGTCTTTTTTTGACTAACTCAGAAGAGATGTGGGAATGAGGTGGGCAGATAGAAAAAGGGTGAGGAAAGGGAAAAGTTAAGCATAATCAATTGAGGGAATAGGGAAAACTTACTGTAGAAATTAAGCTCTGAATTTCATATTGCTTTGGTTACAACAATCAACTAGTTAATGTCTTACCAAAACTGTTTCCCCACATTGGATGGGAAATTGATATAGATCTGGACTTGTTTTAAGAAAGCAAAAAAAATTAATGGACTGATGATGACTATCTGATTTTGAGGCCTAAATGGATATTACCTATCGTTTGTGTAAACAAAGGATCATCCCTTTTTTTTTTTTTTCTCCCAGAGTATTCCCATTACCTAAGAATATGGGAGTTCACTATCTCTGGTGCCATCATAAACTCTCCTTTTCTCTTACAATGTGAAACAAACCAGGTAGCTCAACTGTGATAAACCTCCTTATGGCCAATTATCAAGGAAATTAAATACACAGGAAGCTCAGGTCCTCCTGGTGCATCTTGGAAGAGCAACTTTGATTTATTAATCAATACATTTTCTCATCGAGAAAACCAAGCTGAAACTTCTTGGTGGAAAAATTTTCCAATACATTCCTCACTTGGACATGATGCCATGCAGGAATGACTGATAATTTGATAGCTAGGATATCACTGACCACAAAACAGATGAAATCGTGAAACACAGTTGGTCAGGACACTAAAGCTTATTTATAGAGGTGATCATATAAAAGATTTTCAGTATTGTCCAGGTACTAAAATGGCTTGTGTTGTTAGTTTACATTGAGTTGGCTTTGACTCATGGCATCCTCATGACCAACAGAACAAAATGTTGCCTGGTCCGGTGCCATTTTCAGGAACATTGGTATGATTGAGTCTATTGTTGCAGCTACTATGGTTTCTGGGTGCCTTCTAACCTAGGAGGCTCATCTTTGAGTACTCTGTCAAACAATGTTCTGTTATGATTCATAGCATTTGCACGAGCTAAAGTAGATTTCTCTAGAGTCATAAACTCAGAAACCCACAGGGGCAGTTCTACCCTACCACTGTGATTCAGAATTGATTCTATGGCAGTCTTAGATTAGATGCTTTGCTGAAACCTGTCTGCCGTGTGTCACCCTGCTGGAATTTTAAAACTGGTGGTATGCACTCCAGTATCAGAGTAGCACAAAAGCCATCACAGTAGGACATACTGATAGATGGTGGAAAATGGTCTATAGAAGTGTGGGGAAAAAATAATAGTGCCAAGCAAACAGTTTATGAGACTTGGTCAGAGTAGCTAGCCGTTCTGGTCTGGACAGCATTGATCAGTGAATTTGGGATGGAAGTCCTGGACTCATGTGCTAACATAGCCAATATACATTTTGTCAAATGTGTTTGTGTTTTCTATGACATTACCACGGGTCCTGTAGGATTTTTCTGAATGGAAATGTTACCATACAAAATTACACCTTTACACAAAATATGTCAGGCACTAGTGGTTCATGTAGGAGATTTGGTTTGGTTTGGTTCCAGACCAGTGCAATCTATGCAGCCCTGCCCATCTGTCAGGGGAGGCTTGTCTGTTGCTGTGATGCTGAATACATTTCAGCAGGGCTTCCACATTAAGAACAACTAGGAAGAAAGGCCTGGGGATATTCTTCCCAAAAATGAGCCAATGAAAACCTTATGGATCACATGGTCTGAGCAGCAACACATCATGGGAATGGCACAGGGAAGGACAGCCTTTCATTCTGTTATACTAGGGGTCATCCAGAGTCAGAGTCACTATGAGTTGGGGCCAGCTAGATGACAGCTAACAAAAATAACAAGCAAAAGATATTTGGGGTATCTCTTGCTTTTTCCACTTATAAATTATTCACAAGGTAGATGGATTTCCTACTATAACTTTCTATCCTAAATTGGCTTCTCTTATTGCTCCAAGCTCTCCTTGCCAAGCAGCCAGTATGTTCATGTGAATAAAGTGAGCTGAATTCTTGTGCTCTGCTCCTCAAGGAGAAAATGTACACCTTCCCAAATTGTATGAGGTGACCCCCCATTGCCCCAGCCCTCGGCCTCTTTTATCTTATCCTGAAGTTAAACATTCCTGTTCCTACACATATCCATTAGAAGCCTTCTCCAGTCATTGTTTAGCACTATAGATTCCAATAATAATAAGGATTATGATAACACCACTAATAATAATATCGTTCCTGTGGTATGGCCTCTGGCCCTCTAGTGACCTCAGGCTCTTGGCCATATAGGGAGAGATTTACTCCCTTTTGCTCCATTTGTCAAGATTGCATGAATAGGGCTACTGTTATATTGATGTGAAAGTTATTTGTCTCATGACAGAATAACAAGCTAACCTAAGTTTTGAATAAAAGTGATTAATGTCATTAGAAAACCTGCTTCCTAACAAAAATCTTAGTATGTTTTCACTCACAGAGATACATTACAAATATTGATGCAAATGCTTTATTAATTAGAAAATTTAACATTTTTCTTTCATTACGAAATTAAAAAAAAATTGCTGTGGAATCAAGTATGCCTTGCATTGGTGGTTCAATGGTAGAGTTCTCACTTTCCAGGTGGAGACAGGGGTTCAAGTCTAACCAGTATACTTCATGTGCAGTCACTGCCCAACTGTCAATGAAGGCTTGACCAGGTCTCTGTGGAGCTACCTGAAGAGACACCAGGAAGAGAAAGACTTGGTCATCTTATAAAAATCACTGAGAACCATATGGATCAAAATGGCCTATTGCACATGCCTGATGGAAATGGTGTATCACTGGTGAACATTAGGTTCTGTTGTTCAAGGGGGAGCATCAGTACAGATTTAGCGGCAGCTTACAACAACCTGGCATTAAAAAGAGGGATAGAATAAAACAAAAAAATTGATTCTAACTCAGTAAAAGGTGGTGTTTGGTTATTTTTTTCTTCTTGATTCTGTTTTCTTGTCCCCTGCATCCCTCTTCCTGTTTGCATACCTGTAAGTATTAGAAGGAGGTGATGGCAGAGTCTCTCTTAGAATATATATAATATAGTAGAGTCATCATTATTCTTTAGTGTTGTGCACTATTCCATTGTGTGTATATCATAGTTTATTTATCTGTTCTTCCAGAGATGGGCATTTAAGTTGTTTCTCTCTTTTTGCTCTTGTGAATAGTGTTGCAGTAAATACTGAAATGCGCATACCTGTTCATACATAACAAATATTACAATACTACATCAAAGAATATATGGAACACCTTATTACATGGATGAACCTGGAGGACATTATTCTGAGAGAAATAAGTCAATCAAAAAAGAACAGATGTTATATGAGACCACCATTATAAAAATCAAGAAATCCTTTCACACAAAAAGAAGACAAAGGGGGAGTAAATAATTAACTAGAAGCTTGTTTTTGTTAGGTGCTGTCGAATCATTCTGACACACAGCAACCCTCTCTACAACAGAACAAGACACTTCCCAGTCCTGCACCATCCTCACAATGACTGTTGCGTCCATTGTTGCAACCTCCATGTCAATCCATTTCACCCAGAGTCTTCCTCAGCTTTGCTGTCCTTCCACCTTATCACATAGGATAGATACATTAAGAAAAAGAATATGTGCTTTGGTACATGAAATAGAAAGAAAAGGGATTTTTGAGCTCCAGTCATCAGCCAGGTATGTTGGTTTCATTTCTTCACCTGTTAAATTTATCAGGACAATGGTCATTCATATCTCTTACAGTTATTGGGCGCACTAACTAGGTAACATGCACCAGTCAGGTAAGTCAAGAGTATCCTTAAGTCAGAGCATCTCTTCTTGAACCATTCCCAGTCCCTAAGGGCTTTCCTTTTGTCTAAGATCAGACAAAGAGCCACATACACGATTCCTCTTAAGAGGTAAATGAATTATAACTTCAGAAAATGAATCTTCCTAGAAATGCTCAATTTTGGTCAGGATGAAAAGCTGAGGAAATGATAGGTACTTAAAGATGACGATTTCAGACATGAAGCACTTGGTAAGGGGGTATTCTTTGAGAGGGGAAATGAAGGGTGTGGGCAGAGTCAGTTTCCCCTAGAAGCACAACCGCATCTTCCTTATCTAAGGAGAAGAACAACAGTGGCAGAAAGCTGCTAGATTTCTCTGTGAGAGTGGTAAGATGTGTATGCTCCTTGGAAGATGCTTCACAACTCATCCATGAGAGGGCACTGGTGCTCTAGACAGACCTGCCTAAGAGCTTTGTCTCAGGAAGGACTTTCTACTCAGAACTTCTGGAATGGTAGTTAGCTCCTTGCTCCAAATCTGGGCCCGTTTTCTATAGAAGCGATAGAGAAGGAACCCCGGGGGCTCTGTCTTTATGCTTGGTCTAGTGTATCTGTGGTTTTCAGGTGGCTAATTGCTACCCACTTCCCCGTATTGCAGAGCTGATCACTGGGTGGGTGGACAACTGGGTAATTTTATGATGAGGTCAGTCAGTGTATCTATAACTCAAGATTATATTACAGAAGGTGTAAGGAACCCATAGGAAGACTTCCAAAGAAACGAAAGGGAACTGCCCCAGTGGTGTAGGAGGCAAAAAGGAGGGGGGGGATCGGTGGTGGGGGTGGGTGGGGGAGTGATTTCCAGTGAGACAGAACTCACTGAAAGGTCTTCTGACATGGTGTCTATGAAAAGACAGCTAATGTGGAAGTCCACCAACTTCCATAGTACTGTGTACTATGTATGCAGTTATACCAGCATACATCGCTTTATACCTACACTCATAGCTTTTCAGATGGGTGCAAATTGAATGTCATAGGACAAAACTGACAACCAATGACTTCCTCATAGCTATTCACTTTCCTACAAACTATTTTTTTAAAGCTTTTACGTTCTTCATAATATTGCTGACATGTTTACTTTTCATCTGTCATTTTTGTTGGGACCTGGCTGTCTTGTTCACTGCCATATTCCAGAAATATTCCTAGAAATCCTGCTTAGCACAGCAGAAACCAAGAAGCATCGCCTGGATAATTAGTAATGCCTGCAGGTCTAGACATTTAGCACAGGGGCCAAAGTCAGTATGCTCAGTGAGGAGCAATGACTTCAGAGAACTTGGTAAACAATTGACAAAGCAGTGTGACTCAGTGTCCTCTGACTGGGTCAAAGTGAGGGAGCTGCTTTTGCGATCAAAATCTCTGGCCATGTACTATCTACACACTCTCAAGCATGCACACACACGCACACACACAAACATACTACTCACACAGAAACAAACAGTCACACAGTCATATGTATAGACACAGACAGACACACAGACACATCCTATATAAATCTACAAACTTGTTAAATATGTGATTGTGGAAAGAGTGCATGATTCTAGAATTTGAAGGAATGAATTTTTCCACGGGGAAACACTCCACGAAACCAGTTACCTAAGGATATTCATGGAGATTTGTATGTATGATAGTTCCATTTTTGGGAATAAGTGATCAAATGGCTAGTATTCTATAGGAAATTCCTATATTCTTTCTTTTGTGGTTCAGAAGATTTGATCCCTCCACATATGAAGAAAACACTAAGGAATTTGGACATAGAAAAGAGATTTCTTATTTGAGTCTATCTAACTTGCACTGTGAATTCTGAATAACCTGATAATGTCGTAGGATTACTCAACATTAGGTAGGATGCCGAGAATTCAAAACTAGTTCCTGATTTGGATGAGTTGAGGAGGACCAAACTCATGAGAGTCACAAAATGGGCTTGCCATGGTCATCAGGAATTTATGCTTACTTTCTAGTTTCATTATCAACTGGACTAGAACAATCTAGAAAATCAATGAAGCATTATACTTTTCTTTTCTTTTTTAAATAGTTTTATTAGGGGCTCATACAACTCTTACCACAATCCATACATACATCAATTGTGTAAAGCACATTTATACATTCATTGCCCTCATCATTCTCAAAACATTTGCTCTCCACTTAAGCCCCCGGCATCAGGTCCTCTTCCTCCCCCACCTCCCTCCCCGCTCTCCCCTTCCTCATGAACCCTTGATAATTTATAAATTATTATTTTGACATATCTTGTCCTGTCCGACTTCTCCCTTCACCCACTTTTCTGTTGTCCATCCCCCAGGGAGGAGGTCACATGTAGATCCTTGTAATCAGTTCCCCCTTTCCAACCCACCCTCCTTCTACCCTCCCAATATCGCCACTCACACCACTGATCCTGAAAGGATCACCCACCCTGGATTCCCTGTGTTTCCAGTTCCTATCTGTACCAGTGTACATACTCTGGTCTAGGCAGACTTGCAAGGTAGAATTTGGATCATGATAGTAGGGGTGGGGAGGAACCATTCAGGAACTAGAGGAAAGTTGTGTTTTTTATCGTTGCTACATCACACGCTGACTGGCTCTTCTCCTCCCGAAGTGGTGTAAACAAACCCAGTGACAAGGGAGCAACAAGTGATCCAAATTGGGAGGGCATGATCAAGGGTAATGTAGCATTATACTCTTCAATGGCTGCCATGTACTTTGCATTAGGCTAAGGCTGTATAGAAGGCTCAGCAGGCTTCCTTTATGACAGTGGTTCTCAACCAGTGGGTTGCGACCCCTTTGGGGGTCAAATGACTCTTTCACAGGGATTGCCCGATTCATAACAGTAGCAAAATTACAGTTGTGAAGTAGCAATGAAAATAATTTTATGGCTGAGGGGTCACCACAACATGAGGAACATGCATTAGGTCACAGCATTCAGAAGGTTGAGAACCACTGCTTTATAAGGATCTTAAATTGTGCAAGGAAATATGACACACTTGTATCAGTCCAAGTATCTTTTCACTGCCAAATAAAAACAACTCAATTCAAATTGGCTGAAGGGAAAAATACAAATTCAGTGTCTCACAAAACTGGAAAGTCCAAGCTTCAGGTTGACTTCAAGCCCGATGTTTGGGCTTCATTCTTTGACTCCCTGTGCTCCTATATTCTTAGCCTTCGCCCCCAGATGAACTCTCACAGGGTCTGATCAGCATGAATTGGCCAAATGAGATCCAAAAAGCCAAACCATTTGCTATTGAGTCCAACTCATGGGTCCCCCTTGCTCCACTGGGTTTTCAAGACTATGGCATTCTGAAGCAGATAGCCAGGCCTTTCTTGTGAGACACTATTGGGGGAGTTCAAATCACCCAAATTTCAGTTAGTAGTTGAGCACTTAACCATTTGTGTCATCCTGGACTTGACCAAATGAGAGATAGAGGCTATCACCTAAGGTGCTGTGAAGGGATGGATAGTAAACCTCACTGCCCTCAAGTCAATGCTGTGGGTTTCCAAGATTGTAATTGTTTACAGAAGTAGAAAGTCTAGGGTTTCTCCCATGGAGCTGCTAGTGGTTTTGAACTACTGACCATGCAGATTGTGACCTGATGGGTAACCAGAGCACTATGAGGAGTAGGGAACAGAAAACATTCATTTGCCATGCACAAGATCAATAAGCAGCATGAGCAATAAATAATAACCCACAAAGAGTATAGTCAGGGAGTCATTTAAGGACTTAGGAGATGGAAAGGTTGATGTCAATGTCGTTCCAGGAAAAGATAAGCTAGGCAAAGACCTTGAAGGACAATTTCATAGCATCTTTGTTTCCTCTGCTGTGTCTAGACATGAAATGGTTGTTTAGTATGTGTGAAAGAATGTATGATATTTATTAATGACAGGTCATTTAAACAGCCATTGTCCTACATACCATTTGTCATCTTCAAAGTATAGGGGAGAAATTTGGCTTCTGTAAATTGCTCTAGTCCTCGGTTGATGCAAATGGTTAACATACTCAGTTGGATTTTAGTGATACTCCAGAAGAAAGTGTTGGCAATCAACTGCCAAATAAAATCAGCCACTAAAACCCTTGTGAGCCTTATTCTGTCCTGGCATACATGAAGTCCCCATGAATTAAAGGTGACACAATGGCAACTAATTTTTAACTGATTTCAATTCCTCTAAGCCCACTGTCATTTACTGAGCCCCAAAGTGCTTCTTTGATATCTTTCCTGCCTTATGGTGATGAGGCAAGGTCCATTCAGTTTTTCATCTCCCCATATTTTTGCCACACCTTTTCTGAGTAGATAATGTGCAGTGCCATCAAACACAGTCGAAGAAATAACCATGACATTTCAGAGCCTATGAAGCATTCTCCAGCATATGTCAGTCATTTTGTTGTATTGTGGTGGCTTGTATAGCGCTATGATGCTGGAAGCTATTTCACCAGCAATCAAAGCATGAAACACATAGTGGTCAGATGTTAGTGGAACTTTCAGATGAAGACTGATTAGGAAGGAAGGATTGGTGAGCTATTCACCCAAAGCAGCCAATTAAAACTTTATGGATCACAATAGAATATTATGTGGTATAGGGCTAGAAGATGAGCCCCTTTGTTGAAAGGCATGCAAAATGTGCAGTGGCCACAACAATGGATTCACACATACCAACCATCATGATGATGGTGCAGACTGGGCACTACTTCTTTCTGCTACACATAGGGTTGTCAAATGGGAGCTGGCTCCACCCTACTAACAAAAACAAGAGATATTCTATTACTACTAACAGAGCAAGTTCCTGTGCAACATGGAAAGAACTCAGTCCATGCGGGCAAATTCCTGTCAGCAGCTATGGTCTGCTGTGGAATGTTATTTCTGAAAACAAGACTTTATATTCTCAGATAATTTATGCTGCCTTGAAAAAATAGTCACCTACCATGGAGGCCTTGATAAAAGTATTAGTTTATAAATAGGCATCTCTAGTTATGTCATGGTGGTTCTTGCTTTCTGAATTGCTGGTAGGACAATGAGGTGGTTGTGTTTTCAGACATGGGTATAACTATCTTTATCAGTTCTGTTGGAGCTCAGAGATAGAAAATGTCAATAATGACTTGGGCTTTAGGCCTCTTTGTCAGGCTTATCCAGATGCTATGAAACTTGGGTTCTCATAGTACATTAATACACTGAAGTTGTGGTCCTGCACAAACTTTAAAAGGAAAATAATCAGAAAATATGATATATTTCCCTGAAATAATATAGGATTTAAAATTCACATTCACTGGCAGCTTCGTGGGGGAAGTGAATGTCAATGGATTTCTCTTGTTCTAACATTTCACTACCATTATAATGGAATCAAATCAACAGGCACAATGGATTACTTCTAATTTTCTCTTCCTGAGCATGCTGTGATTAAAAGTAAATAAATAAATAAACAAGCCTCACAGCAACTCTCAAACATATCTGAACACATGTTTCTAGAAAGCTTTCTCTCTTTCCTGTGCCTTACATCATTCTTTTGGCCACATACTAAAGCTTTAGGGTGTTTCATAATTAGTCATTGTATTCTCAGTCATCACTGAAAGTCCAGTTTCTAAATGCAACTTAAAATTTCACAAAGTACAATTCAATTTCAATTTGGAAATGGTGCTTAACAAATATATTTTTTTCACTTAACAAGTATTTATTGAGCATTTTGGTGTGTCAAGCCCTCTGCTTGAATATTACCTTTTGCCTACATTTAAAGGCATTTTTGTTTGAAAGCGTTGGCTGATTCTCTGTTCAGATATGAATATATTGTGTAGTGTAGAGTTATTGTGCTCAGCTTCTAGTTCACAGGGTAGTGTTTAAAGTCTGATCAGAGGTGAGATGGAAGAAAAACCTGGTGATCGGCTTCTGATAAGTCAGCCATTGCAAAGTCTATGGGGACACAGTTCTACTCTGAAACATCTGAGTCATAATGAGTTGGAATTGACTCAATAGCAACTAGTTTTACATGCACAAATACATATATATGCTTATGTAAATTTACATTTAGAAATTTAGAAAAGAACCAAGGTCATTATCATTTATCAAAACTATTGATTTTTAACAAAGGTACAGGATCTTAGTTAGATAATTAAGTTGCCACAAGAAAGAAATATGTCCTAAATGAATGACTTTGTGAAATATTAATAGCCAAGGCATAGTGGCTGATAAATGTTTTTAAAAAATGAGTGGGGTTTATTTTATAATTACATTTTTTATTGTTGCTGATTCTCATGTATTCCACTCCCAAATGACTTTGTTTAGTCTAGATGGTTTTTCCCTTAAGTGAAATCAGCTGAGAGTTGGTTCAAGGGTATGAGAAGAGTTTTGTCATGGGAATCTTAAGTGAAGTTCTGTTTTACTGACCATTAGCTACTTAACTTTGGGTAGTTAAAACACCTACTTTTAAAGTGAAGAATATAAGGTCTGAACCAATCATGAGGATTTCTCCTAGGCTGTGTTTTGTTACACTGTGCATGAGGTTAATAGTCATTAACTACAACAACCATGATCCTCCTGAGTACTAGCAGTCTATGAGTCTAGCTTGAATTTGTGAGACTTGATTCAAATCCCATTTTCTCTACTGCTGAGCTCTGTAAACTTGGGTAAGTTAGTTCATTCTTTAATACTCAATTTTCTCATCTGTAAATGGCAATTATAGTAACGTAATATTAGCTCATTGGATTTGGGGGTGGACGCAATTAAATGGGATAAGACAGAACAAGTATACGTACCAGAGTGCAAGTGTTTGGGGGCATAGTCAACTAATGTTAGTCGCTTAGGAAGACAGTGGCTTAGCTTGTTCTCTTATCTCCAATATAGGAAAGTTGAGTAAATAAGGTAGCATGCTCAGATGGACCAAGATGGTAACAAAAGAGCGAACAGATTTGTGCCTCTTAGTTCAGTGTATCTGACCAGGATTATTTGGGGTGGGGGGGTGGGGGTGGGCCCTTCCTTGCTATTTATGGCCATCAAGCATCAGAGTACCCTAAAGGGATATTGGCTGTGGAGCCAACACAACTTAAAAAGCACTTAGAGGAATGCAGCTCCATTAGACCAGGCATAATGGACCCACTCAGGGCCATGCTTTGTAAATACACGGCTAATGTCATTCTGACATGTTTTCAGGCCAGGCAAACTTCACGTGGGTCAGGACCTCCAGAGTGAATCCAGTGGCTCTCAGGAGTCAGGTCCCTTACCTCTCACACCCAGGACTCCATTCTTATTACTTGAACATAATGTTAAAAGATCATTAGCAAATAAAGTACCATTCAAAAAGAATGCAGAATGACCTTCCCACCACAAGGCAACTGTATGGAGCTTAAGAAACCCTTTATGGTATTCTTTTAGCTGGTTAATTAAAAGCTATTTTTGTCACCCTAAATTCAGAGAAAATCCGGAGAACTACCATTCATTCTCACAAGAGAAATCCCTGAAGTAATAGGGAACAAAGGGGATATTACTTGGTGGTTAAGGAATCATGTAAGTTCTCTCTCAAAGGCTAGTTACACGTTTGTCCTTCTCACATCCTCCAAAATATGCTTGGTTCAGTGTAAACCAAGATTTCAGCATTTTTCTCAAAGCCTTCCTGGAGTCTAAATTACTTGCATATGATCCTACAGGAGGATTTTGCTGTGGTTTATCTGATGCCCTTTTATGCTTTTCAAGGTCACTGGCATTCCCTATGATAGAAATAAATAGGTCTTAATAGTATGTGTTAAAATCTCATGAAAGTGTTTCTGAGAGTCTCACTCTTTTAAGTATTTATGTGTTAAAAGCTAATGGAAGTATTGCTTAGAATTATTCCCTTTAAATTTGGAGAAAATTTTTTTTCCTTTTCTGTTTTTGAACTACTACAGTGTCCCTCAGCTCAGAGCAAGTTTGAATATACCCCTAATATTTTATACAAGTAAGCTTTAAGTCATTTATGGCTTTGTAGACACTCATTTGCAAGATTGACTTGATTGTAGTAAAATTTCATATAATTCAGAAAGCCGCTTATGCCAATGAATGCCCATGTTCAGAGAGCACCTCTTACCTTGGGAAGTCTTATTACCTGAGCATTAACTTCTCTTCATTATCTTCTAAGTATTCCACAAGAACCCTGGATCACCTTATCATATAATAGGTAATATGTTGTTTTCACTCTCTGTTTCTCTTTTCATGTGCAAACATCATGCATCTGCTCAAAGTGAATTGTTGTTGTCATGGTTGTTGATGCTGTTGAGCTGACCACAGGGATCCGATAGAGCATAGTAGAGCTGCCCTATAGGGCTTCTGAGACTAAAATATCATTGTCTGTAAAATGTACTTTAATTTACTATTAATTGGTGGTTAATACATATCTCATATCATTCTAGTATTCAATCACATCAAGCAGTATTGTACAATTGCTATAACAGTTAATTTCCAAACATTCTTTTCCTTCCTGGACTCCATGACATTGTCTTCCTTTTACCACCCCCTCCCCCACCACCACCACTGTAAACCCTGCCCTCCCCAAACCCTTATTCTACTTGTTATCCTTATAGGTTCATCAATCCTAGGTTTCATATACCGAAAGACAGAAAGACATATAACACAACTTTCAGAGGGTGACCCCAATGACATAACACCTCTGAGATAAACCCTAATATGAACAAACAAAAATTTAAAAATACAGAAAATGTTGAAATCCAGATCAGGTCCAGCATGCATCAGAGGGGGGAACTTTATGGGAGCAGATATCTAGCTTTCTTCCTCCCATGGAGCAGCTAATGGACTTGAGCCATCATGATCTTTTGTTTAGCAGCCAAGTGCTTAACCACTGTGCCCCAGGGCTCATTTTCAAAGTAAATGAATAATTTAATACCACAGGACTATACATTCACAGCACCTTAGATTTTGTGCAAGCTGTCCTCTCCGCGGTTTGCTCTCTCTAATTAATAAATACTTTTTCACTTCTATAGGACCAAAGCATGAGTTGAAATCAACTATACAGCAATCAACAGCAAGAAGTCTACAAACTTGAAATAAATGACAGTATCATTTTCTCTTTCCCGTTGGCCCTATATCTATTGTAGTTTATGCCATATTGTGTCATAGATAATCCCTCATGTATTTTTCTTTCCCTCTGTAAATGCTGAAAAACGTTTTGTTCATAGATTTACCATACGGTCTTAAATATGGGCAAATTATGAAAGAGTACAAGGAATGTCTTTGCTATTGAATGAATGAATCAAATCAGATTCTTAAGTCTTTATTTTCCTCTCCTTCTCCCTCTCTCCTCTTCCTCAAATCCTTCACCTTTACTCTACTCCAGCTCTATACTCTGTTTCAGCCATCTCATGCCAGAAGTCTGTGGTATTTTGATACTCTCTGTGAGACTGAGTAGAAGATTAGTTTTCCCCATTTGGAACACAGCATCAATGCTAACTAAATCATGCAATTGTGTGTCAGGTTGCTCTTCGTGGTTCCAGGTCAATGTCCTGGGTGGAGCAAAGGTCCTTATGAATTAAAATGATGAATCCAGATGTTCACATCCTGTGGGTTTAGGAGCTGGCCAAAACTAGAAAAGTCAGACAAAATACTGCTTCTGTATGTGACCTCAGAGAAGTCTCTGCTCTTAATGGCCAACATATCACTTCCGTTTTCTCCCTTAATCTTTGATCATCTCCCTCGTCTATAAAACATGGATGTACCTACTTGTCCTTATATTGTATTACTTACAAAACCAGGAAAACTAAGCTAGTGCCATCAATTAATTTTAATTCAGGTGTTCCAGGGTAGAACTGCTCTATAGGGTTCTTAGTGACTGACTTTTCAGAATTAGTTCACTAGTTCTTTCTTCTGATGTGCCTCTGAGTAGACTTGAACTACAACTTTTTTGTTAACAGTCAAATATATTGTGTTAGTCTGGGTATACTAGAGAAACAAATCCACAGAAACTCATATGTCTATAAAAGAGAGTTTTATATAAAGTGTAAGTGTACATTAAGAAAGCATCTCAACCTAGTGCTGCCCAAGCCCATAAATTCAACATTTGCCCATATGTCCAACACCAATGTACAAAGTCCTCCTCAATCTCACAAAACAGATGCAATGATGCTGACTGCAGGAGGAAAACCGAATTAGTGAGCATGTAAGCATCTCAGCACTGGCAGGTGTCTCCACGTGGCTGCTCCAGCATCCAGGGCTGCATCAGGGTAGGTCCATGTGGGTTCTCCTCAGGGATGTCTTGCAGGAAGTCATCCTTGTCAGCTGAAGCAGGGAACTGGCTAAGGCAGCTGCACTGTGGCCCGACCATCAGAGCGCAAGGGACCTGAGAACCAGAAAGGCAAGGCTCACCGAGCCATTTATCTCTCCGGCCCTTCAATTAATCCCACATGTGTTCATTGGCCAGGTTGGCACAATAAACCTTAACTATCTCATATGTTAACTATTTGCACTATCAAGGGACTCCATATAATTCCCAACCAGCTTCTTAGCTATGTCTTCCCAAAGTCTCAAACTAATTAAAGGCAAAGAGGGGAAAAAAGGAAAATGAGCTGATTCCGGGAACCCAAGAGGAAAGCGAATTTTGAGAATGATGAGGGCAACAAATGTATAAGTGTGCTTTACACAATTGATGTATGTATTGTGATGAATTGTATGAGCCCCAATAAAATGATAAAAAACAACAACTTCATTTCATAGATATTTCCTTGAAAAAGGAAGAAACACCTTAATAGTCTTTTCAGAAACCTGCAGTTGTTATTCTTTGCTATTACACCTACAGTACAAGTGATAGTTTTTTAAAGGTGGCAATGTGGAGTTTGCAGCCATGTCAATGCACTTTATCCTCTATGTCGTTATGGTCATGCGCAGAGCCTACACATTGAATGGACTCCTACTCACGCTTGATTTTGCAGTCATGCCTATGGTTATAACACAGTGGCTCACTGCATTATGCAGTCCACATGTGGATATTTCATTTTGTGATATCAAAACACTGAAACATTTTAATATCACCTTTTTTTCAGTCTTTTAAGTATTGGGAAAGTGTTGATCTCTTAATAAAAGTTACAAATTTTTTCATTTTGATTTGAAAAAAAAAAAGGCAAAGATTGTGGCTTTAGAATTGACCATCTGTTTTCTTTTTCTCTTGGAGCCCATACTGTCATATAAGCTAGTGACAATTCACTGGGCTTGCCTTTTTAAAACTGACAGAGAAATAGCTCATTGTTCTTTAGGGAAGCTCTGCTGGCTCTCCAGTGGATGGATGATGATGATGATGATGAGATTACAAGGATAGTGATATGAGGGGATATTTTGAAAGTGTGGGTGGCTTGGCTTTGTAAAACAGTAGTGGGTTTTGTTTTGTTTTTTTGGTTAATATGTTAGTTGAGTTTGTCTTCATTTTATTGTTAAATTTGCTTGTATTTCACACTGAACGATGGGGTACTTCAAACTGCAGTCCAGCCTTAATTGCTTGTCTTGTGCTGTTCTCTTTATCTGTGCATTCATTACCTGCCTAGTAACCTTTAACTGCCTCAGCTTATCATATCTTTTGGTAAAGGGAAAAGCTTCCATTGCAAATACACATGGAAAAATGTGTTCCTGAAATAGATTTATGATGTGCATGCTACATCTAAACCTCATGCAAGTGAATGAGAACACATTCTCTCCAATTTGGGAAAGGAGACAGTGAGGCTGTTCTAGCTTTCTTTCCTTCTTCTTTTTCATAAAAACCATTTATTGTGGCTCATACAGCACATCACATAAATACCTTGTGTCAAGCACATTTGTACATTTGTTGCCAACATCATTTTCAAAACATTTTATTTCTACCAGAGCCCTTGGTATCAGGTCCTCCATTTTTTCCCTCCCTCCCTCACTCTTGATAATTTATTTATTGTTATTATTGTTTCAGGTCTCAGACTGATCGATGTCTCCCTTCACCCACTTTTCTGTTGTCTGTCCCCAAGGGAGGGGTTATATGTAGATAATGGTGATTGGTTCCCCCTTTCTCCTGCCACCTGCCCCTGACCCTCCTGTTATCGCTACTCTCATTATTGGTCCTGAGGGGTTTATCTGTCCTGGATTCCCTGTGTTTCAAGCTCTTATCTGTACCTGTGTACATGCTCTGGTCTAGCTGGATTTGTAAGGTAGTATAGGGTCATGATAGTGGGCGGGGTGGGGGGGTTGGGTTAGGAAGCATTAAAGAACTAGAGGACAGTAGTATGTTTCATCGGTGCTATGCTGCACCCTGACTGGCTTGTATCTTCCTTGTGACCCTTCTTTAAGGGTCACAGTTGCCTACAGACCAGCTTTGGGTCTTCACTCTGCTCTCCCCATCATTCACATTGATATGATTTTTTGTTCTGGGTATTTGATGCTGAAATCTGATCCCATCAACAGCTCATGATCACACAGGCTTGTGTGCTTCTTCCATGTGGACTTTATTACTTCTCAGCTAGATGGCCGTTTGTGTATCTTCAAGCCTTTCTGTAGCGTCCCGGCCTGCGGGACGCACGAGCAGGACCCTGCAGGGAAAGGCTGACCTGGATGGAAGAAAAGACACGGAGACATGGAGCAAGACAAAACGCTGATCAAACTCCATTTATTTGGGCAAAGCTGGGGTGTATAAAGGGGGACTGGGAGGTGCATATTTTAATAAGGTGTGCTACACAACATCCAATCCAACATGTACAGTATAATGAAGCATAAGAATGTTAACCAATCAGCTAGTTCTCAAAGACGTCCTGCATGCAGACTAAGGTTCATCAGGCGTAATGCAAAGTCCATCTTAGTCCAATGAGGGCTCGGTATTATTAACCAATGGGTGAAAAGGTCAACTCTTACAACCGCCCATGCTACAGAGCACGTAGCTAGGAACGTGGAGGTAGGGTTGGACAGGAATTTAGGCAGGGCCAGTTCCCCACAGGTTTAGCAAATGAAAGATGAAACTTAACAACCAGGAAGCAGCCAAGTTCGGCTACGTGGCTGAGGCTAAGGCCTTAATGGCCACCGGCTCCCAACACCTTTCATACCCCATATGTGATATCATTTGATAGTTGGGCACCATCAGATTTTTCACCACATTTGCTATGCACCCATATTGTCTTCAGCGATTGTGCTGGGAATGTGAGCATCATGGAATGCCAGGTTAATAGAACAAAGTGCTCTTGTGTTGAGGGAGTACTTGAGTAGAGACCCAATGTCCATCTACTACCTTGATACTTAACATATAAATATATGTACATAGATCTATTTCCCTACCATTATATATAAATATACTAACATATGTACATGCCTATATTCAGACCTCTATAAATGCCATTTTCCTCCCAGTTCTTTCCTCTATTTCCTTTCACTTTCCTCTTGTCCCACTATCATGTTCATCCTTTATCTGGGTTTCAGTAATTCCTCTTGGTTACATTGCCCTTGATCAAGCCCCATCAGCTGTCCTACACTCTCCTTGACATCGATTTTAGATCACTTGTTGTTCCCTTGTCCCTGGGTTTGTTAACACCCACTTCCTTTCCCTGCCTCCCCTCTCCCATGTGCCCCAGGAACTGTTAGTCCTGTTGTTTTCTCCTCAGGATTTTTTATTCCCACCTATCTTATATCTAGATAGACATAAAGAGACAATAATAAGCCCAAAAACAAGACAGAACAAAATCAAAACAACGAAAGAAAATTAAAAAATCAAACAACAACAATGAAAGCCAATGACAAAGAAAAGAAAAGCCTATAACTGATAGTTGTCCTTTAGGAGTGTTCTCCGGTTGAGTCTGAGGGGATGCTATGCCCTGGCGCCAAAGTCCATTTTTTATATTCCCTGGGGACTTCATTGCTTTGCTCCCCTTGCTGTTCTGTTGCATGTCCTTAGCATTTCACCCCAGTGTGGTGGTGTCAGATGGGGCACAATTCTCCTCCTGTGCCTCCAGTGTTGCCCCTTGTAGCACTATGGATCAGTGAGGGACGTCTTGTCTCGTGATGGAGCCACTCCTATGGTCCTCTCTGAGTTGGCTGTTCTGAGCAGGAATATTGTCCTCGGGGTTTGGTGGGCCAAGATTTGTTCCCCTCTCTCTCCTTCCCTCATCGTTTGCTCCTGTGGGTTCTGATCAGATGCACCTCTCCCTGAGCTGTAACTTCAGTGTTGTCCACTGTTGTGCATTCTTCTGGGAGAGGGCTGTTCTAGCTTTTAATTATAAAATCTGTGCTGTTGTCAGGTGCTATTCAGTTGGTTCTGACTCACAGCAAACCTGTGTTCAGCAGAACAAAATACTGCTCACATATGTGACACCCTCAATTGTTGTTACATTTGACCCCATAATTAGTGCCATTGTGTCCATTGATCTTGTTGTGGCCTTCTTTCTTGCTGTCCTTCTACATTACAAGACCTGATTTTGTTGTCTGGAGATTGATCCTTCCTGATAAAAAATCCAAAGACATGATACAAAATCTTACCATCCTCCTTTATAAGGAGCCTTCTGGCTGTACTTATTCTAATACTGATTTGGTTGATTTTCCGGATGTGCATGGTATATTCAATATTCTTTGCTAAGTTCATAATTCAAATGCATCAATTCTTTGGTCTACCTGGTCCAGCTTTCACATGGATATGAGGTCATTAAAAATATCATGGCTTGGTCAGGGAAACCTAAATTTTCACAGTGGCACCTTTGTGTTTTAACACTTTAAAATTACCTTTTGAGACAGATTTTGTCAACACATAGTTTCATTTGTTGACTTCTGCTTAAATGAGCATTGATTATGGATCCAGGTAAAATTAAATCCATTATATCAGTCCTTTCTCTGTTTATCAACGATGTTGCTTATTTGTCCAATTGTTTGTGAATATGTTTGCTTTCTTTGTGTTGAAGTGTAATCCATATTGAAGAATGTTATCTCAGATATTCAGCAGTGAGTGCTTCACATCCTCTTCACGTTCAGCAAGCAAATTTTTATTATATGCATATTACAGGTTAACAATTCTTCCACAATCCTGATTTGTATTCTTTTATTCTAGGGGTTTTTCCCACCTCCAGATTATTTGCTTAGCATACAAATCAAATAATACCTTGAGGACACCTTTCCTGATTTCAAACCATAAAATACCCCATGTTCTATTTGAATGTGAGTTGCCAGAAGTGGTGACTTAAATGTTTTCCATTTGGTAAACATTATATGGTGGTTTTTCTCTTCACAAGGCAGCCTGTGGTATATCAGTTAAGTACTCATCTGCAAACCAAAAGTTTGGTTCAAACTTACTGGAGGAGTCAAGATGGTGTCCAGGTAGAATTACTGCCTGATGCTCTTATTGTTATATCAGAAAATTAAGAGGTAAGGAGGTCAATATTGGGAGGCTGGGCACTAAATGTAGAATCAATGTACTAGAGTCTGGTTCAAACCTCCCCCTGTGATTTTCCCTCTTGGAATGATTCTAGAACACACTGAAATGCTCTAAGATCACTGTGTCTGGTCACAGGCTCCGCTAATACCTCATCACATCCACTGGGGCAGTGTCCACCACCTCTTCCTATACCCAAGATCCAAGACTTGCAGTGTGCAATAATTTCCCAAGGCTGCTGTCTAAAGGAGATCATAATCCCAGGCTTGTGGAGAGCCTCCAAGAACTAAACATAAGACCTAACACTGGGGTTCCCTTCTCAGCTATCCACCCCTCTCCTGCATTCTAAAACTTTGAATCCTCCCACCCCAGCCAGAAACAGTGTGACTACATTGGCCATCTGCTTTCCCTCTCTCCCCAGACCCACACCTACCAGCGGGATAATGTTAGACAATTAGCCACTAATTTTCAGCAATGGAAGAGCCCCTTGGATATTGACCCATGACATCCTGTGCAGGAGATAGCTGAGAGTGATACAGCAGTGCAGCCAGTGGACAATTCAGCTCCAGTTGGCCCCAAACCCACTTGGAAAATCTGGTTCCCCTTCCCTGGTGGACAGCATAGTGCAGCCCCAATACCAGGGGCACCTCACAAGCCCATTATAAAAAGGAAAAAAAACATTCTTTTAATGTTTACAATTCCAGGCTGTTTTCCTTTGTGTAACTTTGATTGTAAGCTGCCAGAAACATGGTCCTGGTCTCTTAGCATAACATTAATATAACAAGACAGGCAGAACCCAAATGCTCAGAGCACAGCCCAGTATTTTAACATAACAAAACAGGAAAAACCAGGGGTTGAAACCACAGCCGAAGTAAAAAACCAGCTGTACCAATTTCAGGCTCCACAGAGAGTGTTTAAAAGGCTGAAAATTGAGGCCAGACTGCCCATACCAGGCCTGTTCCCATGCTGCAGGCCCGCCCCATACCAACCCAGTACCTACAGTTTACAGGCTTCAGCACACCTTCCGAGGCCCCTCACTGCCTCTAGCCATGGAGTCACTGCAGCACCTCGCCTACACAGCAGCCTGACCCACCACCATAATAGGCCACAAATAGTCCCCCAAACCAGTTTTACCAGTCACGCAGAGAAAGAGTCCAAGACCCCTCAGTCTCCCTAGTACATGGCACCCAGTTCATCCAAAATGACACACAGACAGCTACATACTGCAACATCCTCAACAAGAAAACAAGAAAAGCAAGATGCAATAGTGGAAGAAATCTTAAACCTAATAACACACGAAGAAGAAACAAATGTCAATTTACAACAACAAAAATCTTCAGAAGGCTGCTTGGAGTAATACAGGATATGAGGGAAGCAACACAGAATAAGGACACAGTGATAGAGGACATGAAGTCTACACTAGATGGGATGATGTCCATGAGAGAGGTGATGAAGTCCACACACCAAAGGGAAATACAAGAACTAACGGATGAAGTAACAGGAGCAAAACACAAGATAATGGACCTCACCAACAGACTAGAAGAGTCAGAGAATCATACTAGCGATCTTAAGGACAATCAGGCAGACTTCAACAAATGGGAAAGACAGTCAAACAAGATAAGCAAAAAGGTGGAAAAGAAACTAAGAACAATGACAGAGGCTATGAAGGAGATCAATATTCGAATAATTGGTCTTCCAGAACAAGACACAACAAGAAGTCAACAGATAAATTAGTGAGGGAATTCCTGGAAGAAAATTTCCCTACCTTAATCAATGAAAGTCAGATATTCATAAAGGAAGCAGAAAGGACACCAATTAGACTAAACCCCAGGAAGAACTCACCAAAGCACATAGTGAAATTATCCAACTTCAAGGAAAAAGAAAAATGTAAGAGCACCAAAGAATAAAGGCAGTCACATACAATGGTACTCAGGTAAGAATATGCTCACACCTTTGAGCAGATACCACGAAGAGGGGGAGAGAGTAGAGTAACCTTTTCTGAAAGCTGAAAGAAAAAGGGCTGCCAACCCAAGAACTCTCTATCCTGCCAAAATATCTATTGAGATAGAATGTGAGGTAAAAATCTTCCCTAACAAGGAAAAATTCAAATTTTTGAATTTTAAGACACCCAACACTGTGGAAAATCCTTACTGACTCACTGTGGTCAAAAGATCAACATCCACCAAGCAACACCATATACAGCAATTCCATCCAGAAGTCAATGTGCCCCAAACAGTTACGAATATAACATTTCCTCAGAGGGAAAAGGAGGCAAGAATGAAGCTCTACAAACACAGCACACTTACATGAAGGGAGATAGGAAAACACCCAACACAAAAGGTACCAGAGGACAGCAATGAATCAACAGATGGTGGTAATTACTCTGAATGGCAATGGCCTGAACTCGCTCATTAATAGACAAATGTTAGCTGGCTGGCTCAGAAAATATAACCATCAACCTCTTGCCTGCAAGGGACAAAATAAGCTCGCAGACAAAAGTAGATGAATAATAAAAGGCTGGTGGAAAATATGCCATGCTACTGACATCTTATAAAAAAGAAGGGGCTGCAATCCTAATCTCTGACAAAATTGATCTCAAGGTGGGGAACCATAACAGAAAAGGATGAGCACTATATACTGCTCAAGGTATCAGTGGACCAGGAGCCAGTAAGCATAATAAATATATACAAACCTAATGAGAGACCTGTGAAATTCACGAAACTATTCAAAAGATTAAAAAGACCCATAAGCAAAGAATAAATAAGTATGATTATCAAGAAACTACCAATGAAAAAAGCTCCCAGACCAGATAGCTTCACAGGAGAATTCTAGGAAGCATTCAGGGAAGAGCTGACACTGTTCCTCCACAAATTATTCCAGAGCATAGAAAAAGATGTCAAACTCCCAAATTCATTCTAGCAAGCCAGTGTAACTTTGATATTCAAAGAGGCAAGGAATCCACAGAAATAGAGAACTACAGACTGATATTTCTAATGAACATAGATGCAAAAATCCTTAACAAAACATTGGCTAATAGAATACAAAAATATATAAAATATATCATCCATCATGATCAGCTGAGATTCATTTCTGGGATGCAGGGATGATTTAGCATCCAAAAATCCATCAATATTATTTGCCATATTGATAAGATAAAGAATAACAACCACTTGATAATATTGATAGACGCAGAGAAAGCATTTGACAACACCCAGCACCCATTCCTAATTAAGACACTCAAGACGGTAGGAATGGAAAGAAAATTCCTCAAGTTAATACAAGATATTTATGAAAGCCAATAGCCAACATCATAGTCAATGGAGAGAGGCGAAGAAAATCCCACTGCAAAAGGGTACCAGGAAGGATGCCCCTTGTCCCCACTTCTATTCAACATTGTATGGGAGGTCCTAGCTAACAAGATAAGGTAGTGGAAGGACATTAGAGGTGTCCAGCTGGTAGAGGAGGAGGTGAAACTATTGCTATTTGCAGATGACATGATTCTATACATTGAAAACCACAAAAGCTCCACAACAGGAGTAATGGCAGCAATAGAGGAAAACAGAAGAGTGGTGGATACAAGATCAACAAAGAGAAATTTATTGGTTTTCTATATACATTGGAGAAGACCACTTAAGAGGAGATTAAGAAGGTAGTACCCTTCACAATAGCCAAGAACAAATGTAAATATCTAGGGATATATCTAACACAAAAAACAAAAGATTTATACAAGGAAAACCCTACTACAGGAAACCAAAAGCAACCTCCACAAATGAAAAAAATATTCCATGCTTGTGGATTGGAAGACTCAATACAGTAAAGATGTCAATTTTACCCAAGGACTATGTGCTAGACAGGGTTCTCTAGAGAGATAAAACCAAATTCCTGATAATTTAATATATTTATTATAAATATACTTATATATATAATGAGAAATGAACTGTTAAATCATATACAGATAAATATATAATACAAGAAATAAACAGTTAAATTAGAAAGCACTATAAATGGCTTAGTGCACATACACCCAATGGAGTACTACCCATCCCTTACAAGCACTGATGACTGCATGAACCATATCATCTCATGGGAAGAGTTGGGGGAAATTATGCTAAGTGAAGTTAGCCAATCACTAAAGGACAATTACAACATTAGTCCACGGAGGTAAGTATAATCAGCACAGTGGGTACAGAAGAAAAGCCACTTATCTCACATTATATGGGTTGAGGTACAGGCAATCAGCCAGGGCACAGACCAAACACAATGAGGTACTTGCCATTCCAACACAAAGAAGGGGATGTGAGGGAGTGAGAAAAGCAGGGGGGGAAAGAGAGAGGCAGTTGCACTGGGGGAGTAGGGCATTAATCCACCCAGGGGGAGGGTATTGTTTATGTCTCCAAGGAAATGGAAATGTGCATGCAGACTTCACCACGTTGCACCAAACCTTGAGGGCAATGTAATCATATGGAGCAGCTCATGGACAGAGAGGTCTACAGGGTTGGCCCCAATCAGAATCAAACTGACACCCTCCCCACCCCAAGTATATGCTACAGAGGAAAACACTTAACCTTCATTTTGGGGAGAGGTGAGGGCCTGCCTGCCACACTTATAGGGCCAACAACAGCTCCAGACATGAGGTTCCCTAGCTGGCGCATACTACAACAGAAGACAATACAGGGCAAGCCACAAAGCCCCTAGTGAGCCCCCCAAATAAACTGCAGGCTAAGAGGACTGTTCCCAGAATCCCCAGTACCAGTGGGGAAATAGTTGTAAAGGTCAGCGGACAGACCTGGAATTCTGTATGCTTTCCCCCACCCCCCTTTTATTCAATCTTTTGTTCTCTATTTGTTTTGTCCTTTTAATGTTTTTCCTACCTATATAAGATAGGCATGCATAGCAAGCCTTAGGAGAAAGCAAAGCTGCCGATGATTCTGAAGGGATTTAGGGAGAAAGAGGCGGGGGGAAAGGAGTGGTGAGCAAACAAAACCATACAAAGGGGGAAAACTGGGGAATTGAAAGCAACCAAGAGAGGGAAGTAGAAATTCTGGTGGTGTTGGAGCAACAGTAATCTAGCTGAGAGGATTTACTAAGAGGCAGAAGAAGGGTGAATGCGATGGTGGGACAGCGGGAAGGTAAAAGGAAACAGGAAAGATCTAGGAAGCAAACCTGTGGATGGATATACAGTGAACCCTCGTTTATCACGGTTAATCGGTTCTAGACCCTACCGTGATAAATGAAATTCCGCGAAGTAGGATTCCTTATTTGTAAATCAAATATTTTCGTAGTTAGAGCATAGAGGACATGAAAAAACACCCTTTAGTCACCATTACACTCGTATTACCCAATTTATTAAACGAAAAAGGGAAAATACAGTAAAACATTTTGGATGTTACAATTATCATTTATTATTTATTATTTATGGCATCTAGTTTACAGTATTACATATTTCACATACAGTATTATTATACATAGTTCTTACAAATACTGTAATCAATAGCCTATGAAATGGCTTAAGGGATGTACTCTACAGGTGGGTCGCCGTCTTTTTCCTCTGAAGTAGCGGGTGTAGGCAGTGGGTGCTGTTACGCAAAAACCGCGATAGAGTGAAGCTGCGGAAGTCGAAGCGCGAAGTGGCGAGGGTTCACTGTATAGGTGTGCACTTATGTAAATATATTAATTCATAAAAATAGAGGCATTGGCCTACGTACATATATTTAAATGACAATACATTGAGGAAATGGACAGACTTGGGACTCTGCTCAAGCCCTTCCTCAATGCAAGATCATTTTGTTCTAACAATCTGGCATTCTGTGATGCTCACTTTCCCAACATGATTGCTGAAGACAAAATGGTTGCCTAAGCAAATATAGTGAAGAAAGCTAATAGTGCCCGGTTATCAAAAGATATAATATCTGGTGTCTTAAAGGCTTGAAGTTAAACAAGCAACCATTTAGCAGAGAAGCAACAAGTCCACATGGAAGAATCAAGTAACAGGCACCAGAAGACCCCCTCTCCCCCAGTAAAAATAGATATTGTTTAGAATGATGGGGTTCAGAGCAGAGACCCTAAATCCATCTGTAGACAATAAGACATCCCCTTACAGAGGGGTCACAAGGAAAGTATGAGTCAACCAGAGTGTAGTATAGTATCAAAGAAACACAATATTCTTTTGGTTCTTTGAAGCTTCCTCACCCCCCTTTATCATGGCCTCAATCCTACCTTTTAGTTCTGGCTACACCAGAGCATGTACATGGTAACAGAGAAGAGCTCACAACACACGGATTCCAGGTCAGATAAACCCATCCGGAACATAAATGGGTAGTGATAACAGGGCGGTAGGAGGAAGATATTGGGAGGAGGGGAAGAAAGGGGGACTGATCAAAATGAATGGCGCATAACTACCCCCACCCCAACCCTGAGGAGGATGAACAACAGAAATGTAGGTGAAGGGAGAGAAAAGTTGGCATAAGATATGAAAATAATAATTTATTATTTATCCAGGGGTTGTAAGGATGGAAAGTGAGGAGGGAGGGGGATAAGAGGCACTGATACCAAGGGCTCAAATAGAAAGTAAATGTTTAGAAAATGATAATGGCAACATATGTACAAACATGCCTGATAAAATTTATGTATGGAATGTTATAAGACCTGTAATAGCCCAAAATATAATGATTTAAATAAATAAATAAAATACTTGATATATATGTAGCCTTGGGGAACTTATGGGCAGGGCTAGCTTGAGCAAAGTGAATAAGTCTGATAATCTGGGGTGCCACCAACTTTTTAGTGGACGTGAATAACTAGGATTTTTATTATATAACACATTTCTGCAAAAGAATAGGACACATATTCTACAACCTATAAAAAGGTTCAGCGAATTTAATTGTCTCAGCAATCAATGCAGAATTCTGTTGATCTCCCAAAATGAAATATTGGCTTTCACCAATTTTGCTTTAAATGACTCATATCTCAATTTTGATGCTTTTTGGTGGGGGAAAGGAGGAAAGGGATAGGAAGGAGAGGTAGCAAAGTTAATATGAAATCAAAAGGTGTTATACAGAGAGTAACTGGATTAATGGTTTCTTGAGGTTGTGGTGGGAAGGTCGGGAGCAAAGGGGAGCTAATAACAATGAGTACAAGAAAGAAGAAAATGTTCTAATATTGATTGCGGCAATTATTATAAAATTCTTTTTGATGTCATTAAACTATTTAATGTACAGTATGTGGATATTGTCCTAATAAAACTGTTAAAAAGAAAGAAAAAAACGTACTCAGCATAGCTTCCAGAGAAAGAGCTAGTTATCTGCTTTTGTAAATCTAACAAATGAGGCAATTTTTCTATGTACCATGAAGTTGCTATGCTTTAGACTCACCTCGACCCTCAAAAACAACACACCTCTTCTTACATGCTTTACAATGTTATTGTTGGTAGGTGCCATTGAGTTGGCTTTGATTCATAAAAACCCTATTTACAACAGAATGAAGCATTGCCTGACCCAGAGTCCTCTTCATAAGTATTGCTATTTTTGATCCCCTGATATGTTTGTTATAGTCACTTTACCAGAAGTCATTGAAAAAGAGGAAGACCCTCAATAAGATGTTTACCATCACCACTTGCCTGTCAGTATGTGGCTTATGTGTTGTGATGCTAGAAGCTATGTCACTGATATTTCAAATAGCAGTAGGACCACCCGAAGTGAACAGGTTTTAGCAACACTTTCAGACTAAGAACAGACTAAGAAAAAGAAGTAGGCTATCAATTTTGAGGAGTGAGCCACTGAAAACTTTACGGATAGCAGTGAAACATTTTCAGATACCGAAAACTCCATGGACAGTACAGAACATTGTCACATATAGTCCTAGAAGATGAACCCCGATTATTAGAAGGCGCCAAAAATATGATTGAGGAAGAGCTTTCTTTCAAAGTATATTTGACCATAATGATGTTGATGGAGTAATATCTTGAGACCTTCATTTGATGATGGGGCATGACTTAAAATGAGAAAAAAACAGCTGAAAACATCTATTAATAATTGTTCATGGAATGTATGAAGTATGAATCTAAGAATTTGTAAGTCTTGAAAAATGAAATGGAATACAAAAAGATCAATAACTCAGGCATTAGTTAGCTAAAATGGACTGGTATTGGCCATTTTAAACTTGACAACATATGGTTTATTATGTGGGGAATGACAACTTCAAGAGGAATGGCAGCACATTCATTGTCAAAAAAGACATTTCAAGATCTCTCTTGAAATACAATGTGCTCTGTGATAATATATCTATCTGCATTCAAGGAAATCCAATATAAATATTATTCAAATTTATGTACCAACCAATAAAGTCAGTAATGAAGAAATTGAAGAATTTTACCAACATCTTCAGTATGAAATTGAGATAACATGCAGTCAAGATTCATTGATACCCTACCACCATCCCCTATTCTTTGTATAATTATGTCTGGTCACTCAAGATTGCAATGTATACAAGCCAAGAATTAATGGATTGTGGTCTGAAGCTTGTCAATAATAACTTCTTCTAAACAGTGTTTTAAACTCTACACCATTGGCTAAATTAATGTCATATACCTCAGGGGAATGGTTTAGAATATTATAATAAATTTATACTGATATCTCTAAAGTGAAACAGAGACATCTATAAACCATAGATACATGAATGGATTTTGGGCTTGCACTTAATTCTAGCACCAATCAAAGAACAATTCCATTTTATGACCTGGCCCCTGTTTGATGCTCACCTTCATTAAGGGGTCACTGAAGATATAGGTGAGACAGCAAAGTGTGGTTAAAAAAAACAACAACACAACTAGATGGTGCCTGGTTATTGGAAAGTCTGGGCTTATCTTAAAACAGGCAGCCAACTAAGTGAGGCATCAACTAAGCCCGTAAGGAAGAAATACACCAGCCTCTGTGATCTAAGGATTGTAAATGTAAAATCCAAATCTGAAGCTTGAATCAAACTTGAATTGTGTACACCTGTTTTGCAGAAAGCCATGGATGACAGTGACAGCCCCAAATCCATTTGTTGGATCCTCTCACGGAGTAAGCCTCTGGTGAAGCCCCACTGATCAGAGTTGAGGGTTGCGAATAGCCTTGTTATCAGACAGAGAGCATTGCACAGTTGATTATGACACATGTAATTAAGTTAAAATGTAATACCTTATAATTTAATGTGCCTTTTGACACATATTAAAATTGTTTCAGTTTTTATTATTTTATTCCTTTCTTTTGATTGAGATTTTCTATTTTGTTTAGTCAATGTTGTTTGCCTGTTTGCTTGTTTTCTTGCTTCCTGTCTATGTTTTGTATGATTCTCTGTATGTAAAACCCAGGATAGGTAAACCTGTAGAGACAGTAACTGGATTGATAATTTCCTAGGGGCAGGGCAAGGGAAGATGTGATGAAGTGAGCAGACTAGAAACAATGAATACAAGAAGAAAATGTCCTGAAATTGATTGTGGTGAAGATTGCACAAATCTTCTTAATAAGATTGAAGGATTAAACTGTATGTAATATAATGTACATGTCAATAAAACTATTAAAAATAGAAAAGATATATTGATAGTTATTAGCTATTGGAATGCAAAAGTGAGCAACAGAAAGAAACAGTAGTTGGAAAATATGTCCTGGGTGATAGAAACAACGCTAGAGATCATGTGATGGAATTTTGCAAGACCAATTACTTCTGCATAGCAAATACCTTTTTTCAACAACAAAAATTGTGACTATACAGATGGACTTCTCCAGATGGAATACAGAGAAATAAAATTGCCTACATCTGTGGGAAGAGACCATGGAGAAGTTCAATATCAGCAGATAAAGCCAGGTCAGAGTGGACTATAGAACCGATCAATAATTGTTTATATAAAAATTCAGGCTAAAGCTGAAGAAAAATGTAAAAAGCACAGGAGAGTCAAAATACAGCATTGAGCATCTGAATTTTGAAAACATTTCAAGAAAAATGTAATGCATTGAACACTGACGGAAGGCCTGATGAGGTGTGGAACGCCATCAAGAACATCATCCATGAAGAAAGTAAAATGTCTTAAAAGGACAGGAAAGATCATAATGGATGTCAAGAGAAACTCTGAAATTTGCTCTCAGTCATTGAATAATTATTGAAAATAAAAGAAATGATGAAGTAAAAAAGCCAAACTGGGAAATTTCAAAGGCACAGTTCGGGTTGTCAAAGTATTACAAAGAAATGTGCAAAGCACAACTGGGCCCACCAAACTCAGAGGACGATGGCCCAGCTCGGAGGGCCCAGTATACAGAAAGGACTGTGTGGTTGCCCCCACGGCGAGATGCGGCATCCAGCGCTGACACATGGCCCTGCACGGGACAGCACCGGAGACACAGTGGGGATTGGG